>NW_028152063.1:100000-122500 GCF_964638095.1 Poromitra crassiceps
TGAAGTCCCCACACCATATTACACTCTCTTGCACAGACCCATTACCCCCAACATCTTCTAGTATAGCTTGACTTAGTCTCTCACATGGATTATAATAATTAATAATATCTATACTACCTTTGCCTGTCCATACTTTCACCCTAATTGATTCATGATTTGGGCTTACACATATAACATTATAACTCATGCCATTCTGTATGAAATTCGCAACCCCTCCTCCTCTACCGGATTCTCTATCTCTTCTAATAGACCCTTCTCACAGGGGCCATTTTGTGTCAAATTGGCAGGGTAAACACAGGTGCAAGCAACACACTAATGAGGGTTTCCAAATTCCAATCAGGGTTAGGGTTAGGGTTAGGGTTAGTACACAGGTACACAGGTACGCTTGCACCTGTGTTTACCCTGTCTTTTCGACCCAAAATGGCCCCCGTGAGAAGGGTCTATTGCAGTGTACCCCTTTATAATAAAATCCAATTGTGATTTCAACCATGTCTCCTGAATACAGAGAACATCAGGCTTTTCTCCCAAATTATCAATATAATTCTTAAACTCTTGTCCATTTGCAATTAAGCTTCTTGCATTCCACTGAAGCAAGGCTAACACCATTAGGATCCACCACATGTCTGAGATGATTGAGTATCTGCATTCAGAATATCTCTAACAGTTTCCCATTGCTGCCCTTTCACAGCAAGGTACCTCTCAGCTGACCTGACAATTATTTTGATCCTTTCAGTTCGGCTAGTGGTCTGTGCGGAACAGTTGACAATGTCTGCCATAAACAGTACAAAATCATTCTTAGCCACTATCAGAGTTTCCTTATTTACCTTGTCACATCCTTCACATTTCCTTATAACAACATCACTGTCCTTAGCGTCAGTTCTGTTTCGTGTTGACACGGTTGACACCTGTGTGTCTTCAGCAACCTTCATTACTGCCTCTGCATAGCTGATTCCCTGAGAAACCCTGACTCGCTGCACCTCTTCCGCTTTCTTACTAACCTCACACCCACGGTATGCTGAGCTATGTTCCGCTCCGCAGCTGCAACATTTCAGCTTTGCCCCCTCTGCACATTTGCCATACTCATGTTCTCCACCACATCTGCCACACCTTTGCTTTCCCCTACACACCGCCGCAACATGCCCAAACTTCTGACACTTGAAACATCTAAGTGGTGGGGGAATATACAGCCTCACATCATAACACATGTATCAAATAAAGATCTTTTCCGGAAGTATTTCTTCATCAAATGTCATCAGAATCGATAGGCTGTCACTTTTAATCCCACTCCTATTTGCTTTCAGACGTTTGACCTCACTTACATTAGCATTCCTTACATTTCCTTTCAGATCCTCTTCTGATACATTTAGTGGAATCCCTGTGATAACCCCTCTCACCAATTTTCTGTCACGAGCCAAAGAGCATTGCACGTTCTTGCCACCAATTTTATTCATTCTCATTGCTTTCCCTTGTTGTCCTCCCTCCTTACAAAAAATCAACAAAGATCCATCTCTCAGAGTTTTAGCACTCTTTACGTCCCCAATTTCCTTACATAAAGACTTAGTTAACAATACTGGATTCCAGTCGCGGAAGGAAGCCCCCTCTTGCAGAAACTTAACAATTACTTTGTAGTCATCTTTGCTCCTTTGTTCCACTGAGCCGCCTTGTACTACAGTAACAGCAACTTCGCCACTTTCACTATCATCAGATTTACCATGTTGTCCTTTCTTTTTGCGTTTTTTCCCCTTCTCAAATGTATTTCCTTTTCCATTTCCAACTCTCCCGCCACATTCTACTCCATTCATCTCTTCACTTCCTGAACTACCTCCACTATCACCTGACATCCCCTGCCCAGTCACAGTCCAGTATTGCCAACTGCCTCAGCTCGCAGATTCTACCTCGTATTCTCCACCGACTGTAGAAAATGCGCCTCCACCTCCCGGGTAGTACCTTCTTCTTCTTCTTCTTCTGTTTAATGGCGGTTGGCAAACAGCATTTTGTGCAATACCGCCACCTTCTGAATTTTAGCAGTTACACAATATTATCTATCTGAGAACTACATGGAGCTGATACTTGAATTTGGTCACTGAGAGTCTGAGACACATGATTGTGTTTGTGCAGGGCAGGCTAATTTGGATCTTACTGATCTTATTTGAAGAGCTGAATATTTCAGACAAATAGAGATCAGTGCTGAGAGAGAGAAAAAGTACATTTTAAGATCCTAAATGTCAATGTCACCTTGCTACCTTCTCACACGGATAGACAGACAGGCAGACAGACGGACGGACAGACAGACATGTTATTTTAATGTGAGCCAGTTCCAAACATTCTGAGAATTAGTGTTTGGGAAGTATAATTAGTTACTTATTATTAATTATTCATTTAAAAAGTAATACAATGACTTTACTTATTACTTAGTTGTCAACAATCAGCCAAACGTCATACATTTTACACAAATGTTTTAGATAAAATGTTCTGTAATCCGAGGGGCTTCAATAACATCCTGGAAACATTTGATAAATGTTTCTTTTAGTCGGGGGCCTTAGGGCATTATAAGGGCCGTTTGGTTCAGATTCTTCCAAAAACACCAAATTTGACACAGATGTTGTCCATACCATACTTAATACAATTTTGCTAGGCGCCCCACGGGGCCGCCATATTTGCAAAATCAAATATGGCCATCACCCCAAAAAACGAAAAGAGTTAGAATCATAAATTATACCACTTCTTAAGGGGTTTTCTGGGTTGTAGAATCAGCTTCTGATGTTATTTTAATGAATTGAGGTCAAGTTTACCCCTCAAAGTTAGCATAGATGTAATTTTGGGGTCAAATCCAGTGTTTCTGGTGCGTCATCGCAAATTCTACCTCCAAAATAGTATTTCTCATTATAAGCTGTACTGTACATGTATATGTCACATTAGTTTGACATCTCATTATTTGACGTTTACTCCTGAAGGTCACTAGCATAGGTCGTTTTGGGGTTGAATCCAACTTCTTTATACTTATTCATTATTATTATTTTCGGAAATAATGTTTTGCCCTATAACGTTAGATTTTTAAACGTGTCTATTAGAGACAGGGGAGGGGACAAAACGTGACAAACAGTAATAGCATGTATCTTTGGTAAACAGTCATGGAACTGACAATGCAGGGCACTGAGTTCCTCAACCCAGGCCAGATTAGCATCCTCCGTGCAGATCAGCCACTGTATGCTATCATCAAACTGCTCCAATGGCAATATCCCCACACTTTGGGAGAAGACAAGCTGGTTGCAAGATGGGCGCGCTGCACATTGAAGACAAGATGCATCTAATGATTGGGAAGCTGCTGCTCGACTCTGGGTCACCGTCCTGTCCAAGGCTGAGGTCCTGACATCCGGTCGCGCACAGCCTGCGCTCAATGAGCATCACATCAAACGCACAAGATATGCTTGGGGTCTGAATACAGCCAGGGGTTGTAGCTATTGCGCAACACACAGGTGAAAACCGTCTATACTGCACCCATGACTGCACCTTACGCCTGCTCTGGACTAAGCGTGATATTTACGCCCGGTCTTAGTGAGAAGAAGGCTTTTGCCCTGTTGGTGCAACCGGCGTAGCTGTTAGGTCGTAAAGTTATGGCCAACTTAGCTTAAGACCAGTCGTAAGACCAGTTGGTGCAACCGGCCCCAGATGTGTAACCATTACGAGGCAGACACCAGGATCCTCCTGCATCTGGCACATGCGGCAGAGCAGGGTCATACAACAGCCTATGTTCGCACAGTAGACAGCGATGTCGTCGTTTTGACAGTCGTAAAATGTATCGTGACATACCAGTCTACTCTGATCTTGGTCCGTCAAAGTCCTTGGCACTACCCCTCTTCCACAGCTTAACAGGGTGTGACAAGACTTCACAGTTTCTTGGATGTGGCAAGAAGACAGCTTGGGCAGCCTGGACTAGCACACCGGGCCTCACCGACACATTAGTGGCTCTCACTCATAACCCTGACCTCTTCAGTCTCGAGTCTGTCCATATGCAGACCATCAAATGCTTTGTCATACTGATGTACAGCAAGGGGTGTGGTGCAGCTGGTGTCAATGAGGCCAGACATCACCTCTTCACCACTGGAAGCAGGTCGTTGGAAAGCCTCCCACCTACCCAAGCCGCACTGTTCCAGCACATCAAGCGAGCGCTCTTACAGGCAAGTTTCTACTGGAGTCAGGCCACCTGAGTCCAGCAGGAAATTCCTGACTTCAGTGAGTGGGGCTGGCACAAAGATGGCACTGGTACATGGCAACCACTATGGACCACTCTCAGTGACGCATCAGCAGCATGTGCCCTTCTCGTGCACTGCGGCTGCCTCAAGGCATGCACGGGAAGGTGCAAATGCAGCCGTACCAGTGTCAGATGCACAGTCCTCTGCAAATGTGAAGGCGGGTGCCTTAACAACAGCGACAATCGCCAGTAACTACAGCCTCCATCTGCCCTACGGCTCTGCCCTGCACCTCTACTGACCCTGCCTGCCCTGCTCCACCCTCAGCATGGTAAAGCTCTGCCCTGCACCTCTCCTGACCCTGCCTGCCCTGCTCCACCCTCAGCATGGCCCTGCCCTGCACCTCTCCTGACCCTGCCTGCCCTGCTCCACCCTCAGGATGGTAAAGCCGCTTTCTGTAGCCTAACTCTCACATTGTTATTTATTTATTTTATACACCTAATTTCCGACAACCCCTGGATCTGTTGACTCTGCTGACCTACATTTCTTTCTGCCCTCAGCTTCTGGGATTACTGTGCCTACTTCCCTGCCTGCTTGTCAGCCATCCTGTCTGCTTGTCAGACTGCTTGCTAGACCGCCTACCTGCCTGTTGTTCATTAAGAACATGTTGGAATGTTTAGTTTTGTGCCCCACGGGGCTTTTCATTGATACACCTGCCTCTAGCATTCTGCTTCTCGGTCCTTCAAATCTTAACAATCCTTGTATTTTGATCAATAAATGCACACTGCAGATATCATTTTGTTTCAATATAAGTTGTTCCTGAATCTAATCCTCACTGATTTCTTTAGTGACCTTAAGGGGTAAACATAAACATCCAATGATGAGATGTCAAACTAATGTGACATATACATGTAGGCTACAGCTTATAATGAGAGATACTTTTTTGGAGGTAGAATCTGCGATGACGCACCAGAAACACTGGATTTTACCCCAAAATGACCTTTATGCTAACTCTGAGGGGTAGACTTGACCTCAAATAATTGAAATAACATCAGAATCAGATTCTACGACCCAGAAAACCCCTAAAAAGTGGTATAATTTATGATTGTAAGCCTTTTCGTTTTTTGGGGTGGTGGCCATATTGGATTTTGCCAATATGGCAGCCCCGTGGGGCACCTATCTTGGTGCCCGGCAAAATCTGATTAAGTATGGTATGGACAACATCTGTGCCAAATTTGGTGCTTTTGAAAGAATCTGAACCAAAATATCCCCAAGGCCCCCCACTATTTGAGAATGTACTTCCTTTGTTATCAGCTAACATTGTGGGAACATTCTATAAAAACACCTACATCCTGGAAACATTAAAAAAATGTTGCTTTGAGAATGTCCTTCCTTTGTTACCATCTAACTTTGTGGAAACATTTTAGAAAAAATGTTCTGTAATCCGAGGCTTCAATAACATCCTGGAAACCAGAAGCGTCATGCTAATGTTAACTGAGGGGGCAATTGCCCCCTCAGATTTTTGAGAGTTTTTTTCTTTTCCCCATCATATAATTTCATTACTATGGATTTTATAACGTGTAGTTATGATCATACTATATAAAGAGTCAAACGTATATGTCTAATTATGTCATAGAACATACCTAAGAACATAACAAAAAAACACACACCCCTCCTCCCGCGCTGATAATGGTTTCTCCCAAAAGACGTTTCGGGTCCCTCCAGCTCTCTGTGCACTTCACGTAGCATAGCCACCCAGCCAACGAGCCGGCCAGCGTCACAACCACATCACAGCACAGAGCTGACACAGCTGACAGCAGTGTTTTCCTGCTTAACTGGTCAGTATAGTGCATCAATCCCATTTTCAAACATGTGAAAATTAAATGCTGTTAGTTAGTTAGGCACAGTTTGCATAGCAAGTTAGTTTGCTACTTGTACCAGGCAGCTAAGGTTAGCACTGCATTTTGTAATGTTAGCATCCCTCATGTTTACACATGATGTCATGCCAGGCCACCTTGTGGTAGCATAGCATCCATTTAGTAGTAAATGAGAGCTGTGTGAGTGTTATGCATTGTGTTATGGCAGTGAGCTGATAGTTTTTTTTACCACCACTCTATCACACACAGGTTATATTGTAGTCTAGTTAGCAAAACACTGAATTACATTTGATCATGTCTCCACTCCAGCCAGGTGAAAATGCAAAGAAGAATCTCATCCTTCTTTAAAAAAAAAATAGACAGTCCTCCCAGCCCTGTCTTCAGTGAAGATGACATAGAGGTTGATGCAAGGGGTAAGTTTAAGCAATATCACACGAGAGGGAGTGCATTGTTGGCTAATATTGGCACTGCTGTGATTCGGTCGCAGGCACGAGGCCGCAGGCCGAGTGCCGTAGATAATCACAGCAGTGCCAATATTAGACAACAATGCACGACCTCGAGTGTGATATTGCTTTTATACAACAGTTCTATTAAACAAAGCTGATTAAAAAAATGACAAAAAGCTGAGAAAATAGATGATTTCTGTATTTATTCCTCCGCCAACAAAAATAGTCCCCCCAGCTTTCCCTTTGCAGAAAATGTAGCCTAATCAGCCTAATTAACTGCAGGCTGTCTACTCTACTACTGTCTACTCTACAGCTGTGAAGCATTTTGTTGATTAGGGCAGCTGTGAAGCGGAGTGATCTACACACAGTGAAGCGCCAGTGCATTATCATGAAATATAGGCACTCGTAGGATCCCTCTTGTCCAATCAAATTGCTCGGCCGGAACTACCTGTTGTATAATTAGTGATAGACTATTTTTCCTTCATGGTAATGCATGAAGATTTAATTTTAAGATGTGTTCCTTCTTATTATGACCATCAGAACGTCCCATGACTCCCATCCCTATCCTCATTGAAGAGGACCTTGAGTTTGATGCAAGAGGTAGGATATCTTCTTAGGTGAAATTTAGTGATAGGCTATTTTCCCTTCATTGAAATGCATGCAGATTTAATTTTAAGATTTGTTCCTTCTTTCATATGACCATCAGAACGTCCCATGACTCCCATCCCTATCCTCATTGAAGAGGACCTTGAGTTTGATGCAAGAGGTAGGTTACCTTAGGTGGTATTTAGTGATAGGCTACTTTTCATTCATGGAAATGTATGCAGATTTAATTGAAAGATGTGTTCCTTCTTAAAAATTATAAAATAAATTATTATTATTATTATGTTGTAACTGACTGTCTCACACAGTACTCGAGTGTCCTTGGGCAAGATACTGAACCCCAAATTGCTCCTGATGGTGTGCCAGCACCCTGCATGGTAGCCTACCGCCATCGTTGTGTGAATGGGTGAATGTACTTACTGACCGTAAAGTGCTTTGGATAAAAGCGCTATATAAATGCAGGCCATTTACAATTGGAATTTCACATAATTTATTGAATTAATTGTTTTTTCTCAGACTTTCAGACTGAAGAAGTCAGTGAGGATTCCCCATCATGTCCCTCAACCTCCACAAATGTGATACAAAGCAGTGAGATAGAAGGTAATCATGTCAGCGGGGATTCAGGACCGTTCTTTGTGACATAGTTTGATAGATTATGTAACCATTCCATTCTACATAGAATAGTTTAATTGCTGTACTGTTACTGTTACATTACTCTAGGCTTTTTGTCCCTTTCAGAGGAAGATACTGATTTTATTATTCCAAAAGAGCGTCTGGCAAAGGACAGTTACATCAGGAGAGGCCCCATTAAAAGAGAAGAAGAAAGCTACCCAAAGACTAACCATAGGTGCTTCAGCAAAGCCTGGTTTAAAAAGTACCAATGGTTAGAGTATAAGAAAAGAACAGATTCAGCTTTTTGTTTTCCCTGTCGAGTCTTTGGATGCACTGATAACTATGGCAGGAAGTTTGCCATTGAGGGATTCAGAGAATGGAAGTCGGCTTTGGATCCAGGGAAAGGTTTTGCCAGACACAATGCAAGCCAACAGCATATGGAAAACTTTAAAAAGTGGCAGATGCATTTGGTGACTACTCCAATGGATCAGCAACTGTCAGCCCAGAAAGCCAAACAAATACAACTGCAGACGAAACAAAGGGACAACAGATACAATGCTGCTCTCAGGCTAGCAGACATATCCTCAACATTAGCCCGCTTGAGATTACCCTTCCGAGGCCATAATGAATCAGACACTTCAAATAACAAAGGTGTCTTCAGGGAAATCGCTGATTTGGTTGGAAGATATGATGAAGTTCTTCATACACACCTCGAATCTGCCAAGAAGAACCCTAAAGGTGTCCCCAGTTATCTCTCTGCACAGAGTCAGAATGATATGATTAGATGTTTGGGAAATGAAGTCAGAGACAAAATTATAGATGAAGTAAAGGAGGCAACATTCTTCTCTGTGTGTCTTGATACAACTCCAGACAACTCTAAACTGGATCAGCTGTCTGTCATTCTCAGATTTGTCAACAAAGCAGCTAAGATACAGGAGTGCCTAATCGATGTAGTGCATGCGAAAGACACAACTGGTGCTGGTCTTGCCAAGAATCTCATGGAGACGATGGAGAAATATGGCCTTGATGTCAGCAACATCAGGGGTCAAGGATATGATGGCTGTGCTGCTATGTCTGGAATATATAGGGGTGTGCAAGCTATCATAAAACAGAGCAGTGAGAAGGCATACTTTGTGCACTGCTATGCACATCGATTGAACCTAGTTGTGGTCGATATGTGTTGTAAGAACACAGTCTCACGCAACTTCTTTGGTGTCGTTGAGCAACTCTACTCCTTCATGGAAGGTTCCACCAAACGACATGGCTTGTTCATCTATGTGCAAAAAGAGCTGATTGAAAATGATCCCACGAGACCCTCGAGACCCAAGACACTGAAGCCTTTGAGTGGCACAAGATGGGCAGCCCGAATTGACAACTGCAGAGTCCTTCTCATTACCCTTGATTCTGTGGTGGAGACATTGGATCGAATCCAGACCAGTGAAGTGTTTGACCGAGACACATCAGGAACTGCAATGGCACTGAGAAAAGCCATTGATTTCGATTTCTGTCTCCATCTGGTGGCCTTGAGCAAAATTCTCACAGTGACTGGTATTCTCTCAAAATACCTCCAGCATGCAGACCTGGACATCAGCGCAGCTGCAGAGATGGTGGATGACTGCAAAACGGAACTGTCTCTCCTGAGGACAGATGAAGCTTTTGTGGAGATGTGGGATGAAGCAGAGATGGTTGCCTCAAAGATAAATGTTCAGTGGAGGGAAAGGAGGAACAGAAAGGTTTCCAGGAGACTGGAGGAAAACTGGCAAAATCAGACACAGATGAGTCCAAAAGAGGAGATGAAGGTTAATTTTTACTTTGCAACTCTTGACCTCTGCTTGCAGAGCATCACAGACAGATTCAGCAACCAGACCCTATCTCTTCTCAAACACACATGCAGCCTCACAAAGCCATCAACAGAGAAGATCACACACCTTCAACAGCTGTGTACATACTACAGTGGGGATGTAAATTCAGAACAAGCTCAAATGGAGTACAGATTCTTAATACACAGAATCCAGAGAGAAGAAACACAGCCGAGCAAGGTGATGGCTATTTACCAGTTCATGGTGGAGAATCAGCTTGTGGCAGCATATCCTGAGATCAGCAAGCTCTACCAGCTCATCCTCACACTACCAGTCTCATCATGCAGCAATGAAAGATGCTTCTCTTCACTTAAATTCATAAAGAACAGACTGCGGACCACGATGGTGCAAGAAAGGATGGCTGATCTGATGGTCATTGCAGTCGAGGCAGAGAGGACCCAGGAAGTGAACTTGGAGAGAGTTAGGGATTCCTTTTGGAGGCTTGCAGACAGACGTTAAGGTAGGCTGATGAAAATTCTACATTTGACTATTATTGTCCAACTATTATTGTCCTCTTTCAGTGTGTGTAGTAGGTATTTACAGGTTATGTGTTGTGACAGCCCTCCTGCTCTGTTGTGTGCTTCCTGTTTGTTTCTGTTACAGGTGATTGACAGGCAGAGCTGTGAGTGTCCTGGATGAGACCAGAGCCGTGTAAGAAGAGTTGTGACATCTCCATTCACTCCAATGGACCAGCACTCAAGAGTTCCAGGAAGTAAGGTCCTGGATTAAGCAACACTGTCGAGTTGCAGCAAAATGGACAGTTTGTGTTGTACTTGAAACATTTTTTTTTCCTTGAATCAAACTGTACAATATCAGCTTTATTTTAGCATTCAAAAGTAGCGCAAGACCCATTCCTGGCTGTTCAGCTACCTTCTGAAAAGGCAATACCAATCAGTATGTTTCATCAGCAGCCATGTGTCCTGCTGAAGTGCTCTTGGCCAAGGCACTAAACCCCTGACTTGCTCACTCACTGTAAGTCATGCACTCTGTATGACAGTGTCAGCTGAAAGACTAGAAATACAAATGTGAAATGGACTAAGTCCTGTATGATTCAAAGCTGTGACATTTGTGTTCTCACCGCAGAGAGCTGCTCCCGGGGCAAGTTTACAGTCAAAATAAACTCATGCAGAGTGTAGGGTAGGGCTGATCCCTACGTACTATTCAGGGGGAGGGACTTTTATTTCTTCCAACTATCCAATAATCCTCCAGTGTTTCCATGCTGAAGACAAGGCTATCTTGGTTCATTAAGTCACAGGCCAATTCAGTTCTTATTGGAATTAGATTCTACAGTATAGGTAAAAACAACTGAGAAATGTAGCCTACTTTTTAATAGTTTTATTCCAAAATGTTGGCAAAATGTATACTCTGATAGCAACAATGCTGACATGATGCCAAAATAAACATTGTGTTACATTGCTTTGAAACGTGTGGTCTCCCTTTTTTGTCAAGTCCATTGAGCCTGGGCAGTGGCAATGTACTTAGTCTGGTGATTATGGATCTTTCCAGGAGGCTGAGAGCAGTTTGGAAAATAGCCTTATGGTTACACCTGCTCAGTCTGTTAATTTAAAATGAGATATTCCTCTAAATCTGGCTTCCAAACCCCCCAATTTTTCGCCGCCCTACGGGCGGCGACAGAGTTCGCCCCCTCAGATTTTTGGTTTGCATGACGCCCCTGGGCAGCAAGCACATACGTTCTGCGCCTGCATTCTGCGCCATGAGACCTGATAGAGTTTACCGTTTGCGTTCGCTCACTTAAACGGTTTGGTAATATCTACTTCTGATTCAAAACAATACATGACTCTGGCGTATGTCAGCTCCTGTCTGGTCTGTATGTTACTGTATGTTACTGTATGTTACTGACGTATGACAGCTCGTCTGCTCTTTTGCTGAAAGGAAGAGGCGGAGGTGAAAAACAAGGAGAAAGCGCACTAAATGACATCATGCCGCGAGGGACTTTCCCAAAGGCACGTATTGTATTTGTGAAAATATCCGTGTTTTGGAATTATCAGGTGAGATCAAGTTGGAAAAATTTGAGCAGAGCGTTTTGTGTGCCCTCTCTCCTACTTTGCTACCCCTGAGCAGCCAATCAGAGTGATTTCTCTACCCTGACCAGCCAATCAGAGGGATTTCTCTACCCTGACCAGCCAATCAGAGTGATTTCTCTACCCTGACCAGCCAATCAGAGTGATTTCTCTCACCAACGACACGATGCGAAAAGCCGCCGACAAGCCGCCGTCGAAGCGGACTAGAGCAAACAGTGCAGGACACCACAAATACTCGAGCGACAGACGCCCAGACATGGCCGCCGGGCGACTGTCGGCTTGTGCCCTGTTCAAAACCGGTCCCTATTATGGAAATAGTGGACTATATATTTTGTACTAGTGTCTGAATTCTCAATTGTTCATTTGATTCACTATAGTCCAATATAAAATACCTACAATGCACTGCGATTTCTAGTGAACAGTGAATGTACCCTACCCTGTGTGTGTGTGTGTGTGTGTGTGTGTGTGTGTGTGTGTGTGTGTGTGTGTGTGTGTGTGTGTGTGTGTGTGTGTGTGTGTGTGTGTGTGTGTGTGTGTGTGTGTGAGTGAGTAGGGCTGGGTTAAAAAAAATAGATTCTCCGATTTTTTTATCGATTTTTATTTGTATCCTTTGATATCGATTCATATGTCCAGAGATCGATTTTTTTAAATAAAAAAACAGAAAACAAAACAAACAAACATAGGCTATAATATTATGCTGTGTGTGGTAGTTGAAACATAGTTTCAAGTTGACGTTTATTTATGTTTGTAGTTGAAACAAAAACATAAATACTGTAGGCTAGATAAATGGAAATGTTTGATCATTAATATCTACTTTTAGAAATTATATAGGTTGAAATCAAATCACTGTGCATAATTGTGAAAGTGTCTTTATTGTCAGATGAAAAGGCTGTTATTTACCCTTTGTCACCACCTGGTGAGTAAATATACAGTATGTGTAACTAAAACCATTAAAATTGACAACCGGTCCGCAACTTTTTTTCCCCATGTATCTACCGGTCCTTGGCGCAAAAAAGGTTGGGAACCCCTGTGTTACATAACTGGACAGTCATGTAATTCATGTTACAGCTCAAAAAACTCGATATTGAAATGAATCGAATCGGAATCGAATCGAATCGGGATTAATCGATTCGGAACCTTGTGAATCGGAATCGAATCGATTCTTGAAATTTGAACCAGTGAGTGAGTCATTCCGCACACAGCGTGGTGTGTCAGGGGCTTAAGGCCACCTGGTAAATTTTGAAAACATGTCTGTTACTTTATTCCAGCTCTAGGTTGTTTGTTGTTATGCCGGGAAGGCCAGCTGTGCTAACTATGCTACTAGGCTGCCTGTGCTAAATTGGTTCACAGAACTGTACCGCCGCTAGCTGGAATAAAACAGACTCATTATTTTCAGAATTTACCACTCAGTCCAACGTCCTCGCTAACTTTTTTCCAAGCCACTTCCTCTCCTCCTCTCTTTCCTCTCCTCTCTGTTCATGCATTAGGTATTCTCTTCAATAATTCTGTGTGAAGTGTCTACCTACCACTCTCTGACAGGGCGCACACACACACGGATCGCTGCACATGAAACTATGCTGGACACGGCCAGCTATGGAATACCAACATCACACACACACACACACACACACACACACACACACACACACACACGTATCCCCTAAGGCAAGCCCTACGGACCTGGTTAAAGAGACAGGTGGAGTGTACACTGTACAGCTGTAAGCTTCCCTTCCCCACACACACCCATGCACGTACGTGTCAGCGCATGTACACACACACACACACACACACAGACACACACACACATAAATCAGCGTACACAACTTCTTCTGGAATTTACTTTTTGACCAAAAACTTCAAGGACACACACACACACACACACACACACACACACACACACACACACACACACACACACACACACAGCTGGGTGTGATTCTTGGACTGCAGTCAGTTCTGTGGCCGCCCAGGGAGATTTAGAAAGGTGCAGCAGTACTCAGGAACTCACGCTAACACACACACACACACACACACACACACACACACACACACACACACACACACACACACACACACTCCAGAGTGTCCACAGGGCTCTGGCTGACAGGCTCCTGGATCTCTGCTACGCCCCACTGAGTCTTATCTCTGACAGACAGAACACACACACAGACACACAGACACACACACACACACACACACACAATTAATTGCAGATACACAAACACTCCCTGCACAATCATGCTCTCTCTCACTCTCTCCCTCTCTCCTCTCAGACCCCCTTCTCACCAAACGCGATAAACTCGCATGTACTCGCACTCGCCCTGTCAAGCCCTGCCCCGCTGCTGCAGCTTGGTTGGCTGCCTTGCTGTATTTCCGTCTTCAATTGGTCTATTTCGGTTTTGGCCCCTCCTTTCGTCTTGTCGCTTGCGATGTCCTGACGCCAGGTATCCCAGCATGCTTTGCAAGCTGGTGAGAGACAGATGGCAGCGAGGGAAGGAGGGGCATTTCGAAATCGACCAATTGAAGACGGAAATACAGCAAGGCAGCCAACCAAGCTGCAGCAGCGGGGCAGGGCTGACTGGGCCAGTGCGAGTACTTGCGAGTTGATCGAGTTTGGTGAGTAGGGCCCGTCTCTCTCCCTGCCTCTCACTCTCTGCCCCCTCTCTCTCCCTGCCTCTCTCTCTCTCTCTCTCTCCCTGCCTCTCACTCTCTGCCCCCTCTCTCTCCCTCCCTCTCACTCTCTCTCCGTCTCACTCTCCCTGCCTTCGATATGACAATCGTTCAACAAGTAAACAAACAACTGTCAATAAAAGAAAATCTGTTCCATTGGATGTCCCTGAGGTTGATGTCCCTGAGGTTCACTGGATGTCCCTGAGGCTGATGTCCCTGATGTTCACTGATGTCCCTGAGGTTGATGTCCCTGAGGTTGAGGTGCCTGAGGTTCACTGGATGTCCCTGAGGTTGATGTCCCTGAGGTTCACTGATGTCCCTGAGGTTCACTGATGTCCCTGAGGTTCACTGATGTCCCTGAGGTTCACTGATGTCCCTGGGGCTCGCTGGATGTCCCTGAGGTTGATGTCCCTGAGGTTCACTGATGTCCCTGGGGCTCGCTGGATGTCCCTGAGGTTGATGTCCCTGAGGTTCACTGGATGTCCCTGATGTTCACTGGATGCCCCTGAGGTTCACTGGATGTCCCTGAGGTTCACTGGATGGCCCTGAGGTTGATGTCCCTGAGGTTGTGGCAGGAGGCCAGATATTTAGCTGTCAGTATGCAGCAGTTTGGTTTTTCTCCTAACAGGTATTTGAGTTTGTCCCTTTCTGATAGTGTTTCAAATTCCAGATATTTGTGTAGAATTTGGGGGAAGAATAGTGCTCTAATTTCTGCATATTTGTCACAGTGTCATAAAAAGTGTGTCTCTGAGGGGCACGGTGGTGCAGTGGTAAGCGCTGTCGCCTCACAGCTAGAAGGTCCTGGGTTCGATTCCCACCTAGGACACTGTGAGCGCTGAAGGAGTGCGTGCCCGTCCACGTCCTCGAGTGCCCGCCGCCCGGGTGGGGTCGTCAAAAGGGCCTTTCTGTGTGGAGTTTGCATGTTCTCCCCGTGCCCCCTGGGGGTTTCCTTCATATAGGAACCCCTTCACCAAAACATGCAATATGTGGTTCCTCCTCTGGTTGTTACGGGCGCCTGTTCGGAGGAAGGGGAACTTGTTGGAATAGCGTGATCCTCCCACGTGCTATGTCCTACCGGTGAAGCTTCCCCTGTCAGGTGAAAAGAAGCGGCTGGCTACTGTGTGTCTCGGAGGAATGGAGCTAGTTTTGGCTCTCCCCAGATCGGCAGAGGGTGGAGCAGCAACCAGGATAAATAAATTAGCACTAACGGGGCATAAAAATGGGATAAAGAAATCTGGGATTTTTTTTTTTAAACAAAACAAAACAAAAAGTGTGTCTCTGTTACACAGCCTGTCTATCTGTGTCTATGGCGACCGGTCTCTAGGGCCAGGCTGTGTCCACTGACTCTGTACCTCGTGCCCTATCCCTATCTCTCTCTCTCTGCCCTCCATCTCTCTCTGCCCCTCTCTCTCCATCTCTCTCCCCTCTCTCCCCCCATCTCTCTCTGCCCCTCTCTCTCCCCCATCTCACTCTCTCTCACTCTCACTCTCACTCTCTCTCTCACTCTCCCTCTCCCTGCCCCCCCCCCCCCCCCCCCCCCTCTCTCTGTGTGGTATGGTTGAGACCTTGTTGCCCTCGGGCTTTGGTTGCATCTGTTCGACAAGAGTCATACAAATGAGAAATGCACCAGAGCATAGAAAAACATCTGTGTGTGTGTGTGTGTGTGTGTGTGTGTGTGTGTGTGTGTGTGTGTGTGTGTGTGTGTGTGTGTGTGTGTGTGTGTGTGTGTGAGAGAGGACCAGTCTGCCATCATTACTAACCTGTTCTTCAAGGACATCCTTTAATTGTCTGATCAACCCGGGACGTGTGTGTGTGTGTGTGTGTGTGTGTGTGTGTGTGTGTGTGTGTGTGTGTGTGTGTGTGCTTGTGTGTGTGTGTATGTGTGTGCGTGCGTGCGTGCGTGCATACGTGTGTGTGCATGCGTGCATGTGTGTGCGTGCTTGTGTGTGTGTGTGTGTGCGTGCATGCGTGTGTGTGTGCATCCCTACGTGTGTGTGTGTGCGTGCGCGTGTGTGTGTGCATGTGTGAGTGCAGCAACATATGAGCTGTTAAAGGGGAGGGGACAAATGTGTATTTTCCATACATTCCCTTTAATGAAGAAGTTTGAGCAAATAGCTTTAGATCTGTAGATAGAGGTGGTGAGGGGGCGGGGCCAGAGGAGGTGAGGGGGGGGCCACCCCTTGTGTGGGATCCCTTCCACACTATCTTTTATAAACACATAAGCGCCTTGCTAGCTCTCTCGTTCTCTCTCTTTTCTCTCTCCCTTCTCCCCTGTTCTCTCTCTCTATTTCTCTCTCCCTTCTCCCCTGTTCTCTCGTTCTCTCTCTCTGTTCTCTCTCCCTTCTCCCCTGTTCTCTCTCTATTTATCTCTCCCTTCTCCCCTGTTCTCTCGTTCTCTCTCTCTGTTCTCTCTCCCTTCTCCCCTGTTCTCTCTCTATTTCTCTCTCCCTTCTCCCCTGTTCTCTCGTTCTCTCTCTCTTTTCTCTCTCCCTTCTCCCCTGTTCTCTCGTTCTCTCTCTCTGTTCTCTCTCCCTTCTCCCCTGTTCTCTCTCTATTTCTCTCTCCCTTCTCCCCTGTTCTCTCGTTCTCTCTCTCTTTTCTCTCTCCCTTCTCCCCTGTTCTCTCGTTCTCTCTCTCTGTTCTCTCTCCCTTCTCCCCTGTTCTCTCTCTATTTCTCTCCCTTCTCCCCTGTTCTCTCTCTCTTTTCTCTCTCCCTTCTGCCCTGTTCTCTCTCTCTCTCTCTTTTCTCTCTCCCTTCTCCCCTGTTCTCTCTCTATTTCTCTCTCCCTTCTCCCCTGTTCTCTCATTCTCTCTCTCTTTTCTCTCTCCCTTCTCCCCTGTTCTCTCGTTCTCTCTCTCTGTTCTCTCTCCCTTCTCCCCTGTTCTCTCTATTTCTCTCCCTTCTCCCCTGTTCTCTCTCTCTTTTCTCTCTCCCTTCTGCCCTGTTCTCTCTCTCTCTCTTTTCTCTCTCCCTTCTCCCCTGTTCTCTCGTTCTCTCTCTCTTTTCTCTCTCCCTTCTCCCCTGTTCTGTCGTTCTCTCTCTCTTTTCTCTCTCCCTTCTGCCCTGTTCTCTCTCTCTCTCTTTTCTCTCTCCCTTCTCCCCTGTTCTCTCGTTCTCTCTCTTTTCTCTCTCCCTTCTCCCCTGTTCTGTCGTTCTCTCTCTCTGTTCTCTCTCCCTTCTCCCCTGTTCTCTCTCTCTATTTCTCTCTCCCTTCTCCCCTGTTCTCTCTCTCTTTTCTCTCTCCCTTCTCCCCCGTTCTCTCGTTCTCTCTCTTTTCTCTCTCCCTTCTCCCCTGTTCTATCTCTCCCTTCTCCCCTGTTCTCTCAGCAGGACAGACAGCTACACTCTGCCAGAGGGATGCTGCTTTGATTCCCAATACTTAAAACCAATGTAATGGTCTGCTGTCATTATGGTCGATAGGGATGACATCATCTGTTCTGCCAGACAGCAGTGTCACAGATTAACGTGTGTGTGTGTGTGTGTGTGTGTGTGTGTGTGTGTGTGTGTGTGTGTGTGCACGGACGCACACGCACAAACAGACACACACAGGAATAGGAGAAGTGTCTCTCCAGATTTCCCCGGCCACGCCTGGCTGGGTAAGACACTAATTAACCCTGATTTCACTTAGCATGTGAGACACACACACACACACACACACACACACACACACACGCACGCACGCACACAGGCACACAGGCACACACGCACACACGCACACACGCACACACGCACACACGCACACACACTTTGTGACAACTATGAATGCACTAATTGACGGAGCCCTATAAAATAAGCTCTCTTCCATGTTTGGTCAAGATATCTGGCAGTTAAAGAGATACTCAACAGTTGAGCCAGACTGATTTTGAGCCAAACAGATTTGGTCAGTTTTTCAAAAAAGAGCGGGGAGTTTTCAGGCTTTTGAATCCACCTTTGGCATAACCTTCGTTATTTCGAATCCCACATAGGTTACGCTAAAACCACCACCGCAAAGCGTGTACCTGTAGTTGGCCAGCCGGCAGGAAAGTATCGCGGGACTTCACGAGACTTGGTGACCGAGATCACGTTTGAGGTAATTTGATCCCTGTGAGAGTCCAGGAAATGGCCTGGGGCGAAATATCACTCTGGTAGATGTTGAGGGATCACATTATTACGATATGTGGCGAAAACGGGAATAAAAATAGCTATTTAGATGCAGGAAAGACAGGCTCACACTTGGCCCCAAATCAGCTCCATTTTACAACTGACTTGGACGCTATTGATCTCAAAACAACGCTAGGACGGCCAGAAACGCCGCGGACATCGCTGGGTGAGTGGCCAAATCATAATTATTGCCAGGAGATGGATCCAGGTTAAAAAAAAACGAAATTCTCCTTTAACAATGATAAGCTGCTTGGTGTTGGTTTGGTACTGTACCTTTAACGATGATAAGCTGCTTGGTGTTGGTTTGGTACTGTACCTTTAACGATGAGGTCGGCGTAGTTGGAGACACCGGAGCCGCCGTCCGAGCGGAGCACACAGCGGTAGCGGCTGGTTTGGCGCTGGGCGGTGTCGCAAACGCTCACTGTCGCAGAGAAACGCCGGTGATTCACCACACGCGTTACCATCAGCCCCGTGTCACGCCCGTTCCACTGCTGCAGAGACAGAGAGAGATAGATAGATAGATAGATAGATAGATAGATAGATAGATAGATAGATAGATAGATAGAAAGATAGATAGATGGGGACAACAGATATACAAGGGATACAACCCGCGTCACTAAGTGGCAACGGCAATGGAACCCTATGGAGCCTGAGTTTGAGCGTCTGACTCTAGCCGGCTGACCGTGTTTACAATTTAAAAACCGCGACAGTTCACGTAACTTCAACACGACATGCATATATTATACATCAAACTCCTGAGCTACTTCTGCTCTCACTCAGAATGTCAAAATAGAAGTGATGTGATGTATACCTACTTTTTGAGATATTAACGTTTGTTTGGCACAACTCATACTAGTTAACTGCCGCAGGGTCGCAACAGCGCCCGACTGCAGTCTTATTATGTTGCAGTGGAAAGTGGAACAAACTATCTTCGGTTCTTATCAATCTAAGCTCTTTGGCACAAATGGTGTTGTTACAGAGTGAGCACATGTACGTTTTCCTCCAACATCAACGTGAAACAGGAGGAGAAACTCCCCAAACTCATTTGGAGCAACATTCTTTCCCCAGCAGATCTGCAGGCACCAGTCTCACTGCTCTCCATTGCAAATGTCATTACTGTGCACAGGCAGGCTCTCAGCGGTACACACACGCACGCACGCACGCACGCACACGCACACACACACGCATGCACACACACCTAGATAACATGCAAGCGTCAATACACACGTCAAGTAGATTGTGTATGGCACGCACATGCACACGCACACACACACACGCTCTCTTACACACACAAACACGCTAACACACGCTCTCTCACACACACACACACGCATGCTCACACACACACACACACACACACACACACACACACACACACGCATGCTCACACACACACTCTCACACTCACACACACACACATGCTCTCACACACACACGCATGCTCACACACACACTCTCATGCTCACACACACACTCTCATGCTCACACACACACACACACACACACACACACACACGCACACGTGTACAGTTGGAGTGGAGATGGAGTCATTGGGGCGAAGCAGAACAACTCTTTCTAATCAAGCCTGAAATGGAGCTGGGAAGGCTGGGGACGTTTGCTACAGTGCACTTTTATTTTATTTATTTATTTTATGTAAATATTATAAACATTTCCTTCCCTGGCCTTTTCAATTCATGGGGTTTATTGAACATTTGTCTTGTTTTGCTAAACTATTTCAATGGATTGTCACTTTAAAATTGCCTCACTGCAGTGTAACTGTGTATTAACATATGGAAAAGTATAGCACACAATAATACTGTATCGTACATAATGTTCTTACAAAAGTTGAGTTGGTCCTTGGTGGAAAAACTGCCAATATTATTGCAGGATGTATCCAACACTGAATGATTAACATCTGACCCCCCAAGCACCCCCCCCCCCCAACATGGAAAACTCATATTTATATCTAATAACTCATACAGTGTAGATTTAAGGGGTGTGTAACAATTTACAACATCCACGGTTCAGTTCGATAAGACACAGTGGTGTCACGGTTCGGTACTGTACCTTTTCGATACGAAAATAAAGTTGAAATGCCAGAGAAATGTCCTTGATTTAATTTTTTTTTAATTCATTCTACTTATTAATTTTATTATTTTTTACAGTCTAGTTTACATTTTTAATTCAATTTACGTCAGTAAATCCTTTTCCTCTCAAGTTGACCATGATATCCTTGTATTAGACTTTCGGTACATTCGCCTTGCAATGAACCTAAAGCCGTCATATGATTCAATCACAGCCCAACCTACACAGCTGTTTAATCAACCTGCACAGCTGTTTAATCAACCTGCACAGCTGTTTAATCAAACTGCACAGCTGTTTAATCAAACAGCACAGCTAACATTCAAGTTTCAACTCTCTACCTCAGCTTCTATGAGCTGAGTGGACTAGCTTGAAGGCACCATACCGGCTCGTATCCAAGGTTCATCCTATTTACTGGAGCAGCAAATGTTTCCATTGCATGAGAAGCTGACAGGATGCTAACGCTTGTTCCAGGTATTAGTCGGTTCCCCAAGTGTTGCTAGCTAAACAGAGTTATGGCTTGTGGAAAAACTTTATATTTTGATTGCTAAACTTACATTACGTCATTTGGCAGACGCTTTTACCCAAAGCGACTCGTCTCACAATAACACATTTTTGTCAGCAATAGAGAAATCTACTATGCAACACAATCTATGACAGCTACAACTTCTGAAGGAGGTTTTGAGATAGAGAGAGAGAAAGATGTTAGTACAAGAAGGGTCCAGATGGAGCCTGCAAAGGTGTGTTTTTAGTCTTTGCCGAAAGATCGGCAGTGATTCGGCGTCCTGACCGAAGGTGGAAGCTCGTTCCTCCATTGAGGTGCCAGAGACGAGAAGAGTCGCGAACGGGATGAGCGACTTTTGCGACTTGTACCAAAAATTCGCAAATGCGTTTTATTTTATATTGTTGGCAAATGACCATGGTATAAGCGGGATAATCAACTCCTAGGTGTGAATTATACTATTTTAGTATAGCGAAGTGAAGTGCGTTAAAATCGTATAATGCACACCTAGTCGTTGATGATCCCTTACAGATAACCTGTATGTAAACATTAGAGAGGTGAGGACAGGTGAGGACAGGTGAGGAGGTTACACACCTGTAGCCACAGCTTGTCATGCTGGGACCACTTCCCCCCGGCAGTGCACTGGAAGGTGGCGTTCTGCCCCACGTTCACCTCCACGTTCTGCAGCCGCAGGAAGTGAGGCGCTTTACCTGCAACATACAGGAAGTAGCCGGGAAGACTTTAGCTAAATGTATGTCATGTAAACATAGGGAGAGAAAGGACGCTCTTTGATATAGACCAAATCACCGTGACGTCACCATGTAAACAAATTTACTTCCGGGTACCACTTGGGGAAGGCGGCAGGTTTAAATGTGCGTGTTGTCAAATAAATGCTGTCAAACCCTCTCGTTGTTTTCAGCCGACTACTTTCAATTTAAATGGTTAAACGGTTGGTAAACATGCTTGTCCGACGTATCTAGCCTTTCTTCTGTGTTTGTTTTATGTAGTGTTAGCTAGCTAATAGCGTTTGTTTGTCTGTCAAACTCGCTGTTTTTTTGCAGTCGTTAACGTTACAGAGTAACCTCGCGTCACCAGGCTCTTCTCGGCGAGCCATGGTACAGACAGAGATACTGACGCCACGTCAATTTAATTTAGCTTCAAGTCTACTCTAGTCTGGTCCAACAGGTAAATTAGCTAGTCTGGTCTCCACTAACATTAGTGAAAGTGTTGTTATGAATGATATTAAACAACAACACAACACGGACGAACCATTTTTGTCTTCTTTGTCTGTTTTTGTCTTCAAAACGTCAGTTTGTGCCGTTCACCGCCATTATAATGTGTGGACCCAGGGGTACCCGGAAGTAAATGTAACCATCCCGCTGATTTGGTCTATAGGCTATCAAACTATTTGAAATGGTAAATGGCCTGCATTTATATAGTGCTTTTATCCAAAGCGCTTTACAGTCAGTAGGTACA
>NW_028152063.1:127500-177500 GCF_964638095.1 Poromitra crassiceps
CGGGAGACAAAGCTACAGTTGCAGCAGACAGTGCTAGCTAGCGTTAGCTGGCTGGCATGAATGAGATCGCTAGTTAGTATTTTACTGTCGATGGCTAGAGCTAGCGATGTTAGCATTAGCAACGCCAACGTCACTGTATTATGACGACTAGAGCCCGACCGATATTATCGGCCCGCCGATATTATCGGCCGATATTGGCGATTACCGATATATTGGTATCGGTCATATTTGGCGCCGATTTTTTTTTTTTTTTTTTTTTTTTTCTTTTAATATATATATACTGTATATAAGTTATAGACAGCATGTTGTGTATATTTGATATTTTTTCTTAACTATTTGTTCTATTGTGTTTTTGTATTTCTAGTTATTTATAATTATTAAATTCCCAGTTAAGTTTACTGTTTCATTGCATTGAGTTTATTAATAAGCTGTAAAATATCCTGCCTACATCACATATTTCAATTCATGTCAACTCATATCTTTGTCAAGTGTTTGATATTTGAGGGTTGCTGATGTGGTGCCTCCTCTGGTCGTTAAGGGCGCCTGTTCGGAGGGAGGGGAACTCGTTGGAATAGCGTGATCCTCCCACGTGCTATGTCCTACCGGTGAAGCTTCCCCTGTCAGGTGAAAAGAAGCGGCTGGCTAACTGCCCATGTGGAAGCATGGAGCCAGTTTTCGGCTCTCCCCAGATCGGCAGAGGGTGGAGCAGCAACCAGGATAAATAAATAAAAAATTAGCACTAATGGGGGATTAGCACTAATGATTTAAAAAAAAAGAAACGGCCGATATATCGGTTATCGGTATTTTTTTATTCCCTAAAATCGGTATCGGTTTCAAAAATCCCATATCGGTCGGGCTCTAATGACGACAACAACACAGTCGTGAAAGTCGGCTAGCTGCTCGCAATCTTCAAAAAGACTGTTGACTATCTGGCTATCGTTATGCGTGCTGTCTGGTAGACCATTTATAAGTTAGCAGCCATCTGAATATGCGGCTATGGTTTCAACAATCTGCTTCATTTATCAAACTAATCGCAGCTAACGTTAGCTGGATATACTCAACAACACCCAGTGTGTCTAACGTTTAGTAGTCTTTGGTCAGTGATTTTCACTGGATGCAGGGCACTTTTATCTAACCTGATGCAGGTGTTTATTCAGAACACTCAGTGTCTGCCCACTGTCATCGGCCTGCCTTACGATGTTACACTGTGGGATATGTCCTCCATCAGCATTATGATCATATAAAATAAACTGTGTATAGCACCTTTCTTAACAAGGTTACACAAAGTGCTTGTACACCAGAATAACACACCAAAGACCAAATCTATAATAAGGCAAAACAATTACCGTAAATTCCGGACTATAAGCCGCGGCTTTTTTCCCGTTTTTTGGCCCCTGCGGCTTATATAACGGTGCGTCTTATCTATGGATTTTTTCAGAAAAAAAAAAAAAAAAAAAAAAAAAACTCTCTTTTTTAGCACTCTTTCTAACTATAAATCCACTTCTGTTTTAATTTCCTCTCTTGCCCTCTTTTCACCACACCGCGGACACTGTGTGCACTGTAAAAATAAACAACGGTGGTGTTGTGTTATGTTGTTTTGTTGAAATGTTACGGTAATACGGTAAATGGGAGCTTCCTCAAACAGCCATCTCTTTCCCGACAATCCCCTCTGTGCGTGACCACTTACATATGGTAATTACGGTAAGCAAACGGCCACAAGCCCATCAACTCCCTCCCCCGACTACCAGGAGAAAATCACAAACTTCGGCGAATTCACACAAAGGAAGATCAAGGAATATTCCATCGAACCGGAGCAGATCATAAATATGGATGAAGTGCCTTTGACGTTCGACCTGCCACTCACTCGGACTGTTAACAAGAAGCGCCCTGGAGGATTATTTCACCAAAAAAAAGCTTTGCTCGTTCTCGACAGCATGAGAACGAGCAGTAGATGATCATGAGGTGGTTTTTCAGACGTGTCGATATAGCAGTTTATCGCAAAAGTGTAATGGAAACACATTTTTCGCATTTGCACGTCATGTGACCCATATTATCCCTTGGAAAAGGAGCGGAAAATAAGTTTGGTAAGTAAGGTTCGATAGCCGTGTCAAAACCTCCGCAGCAAGTGGAAAACTTTGAAGCAACGCTACCTAGCAGAAAGACGAGTGTTGTGCAAAAGCGTAGCCGGGCAAATTAGATAATGTTTAATGGCAGAAATCGGTCCATGGTGACAGCAGGCTGCCTGTGTGCGCGCATTTGGCACAGCGGCGAGATGAGAGGATGAAAAGCACACACTGGTGCGGTGGTGCTGTCTGAAGTGAATACAGTGACTGTGAGTAGGCTAATACATTGCACACGTTTCAGGTGCAATTATAGAACCAAATCAGCCTTTTCCCCCCTCCATCTCTAAATCGGACCAGTTGTAGGCTATTAGGCTACCTTTTTTCCTCTGCCTGTCGCGCTGACTGCATTCACGCAGCCAGCAACATTTTGCGACTCATTTTCTTTTGAATTGATAATCAGGCTCGTTTATATGCATTGTAACTTCATGTTGGGATTTCCATTGACCATTGGTTGGATTTGAGCATGCAGGGGACGGGATATGGGGCAGATCCCCGTGCGTAATCACTGTGGCAGCTGCTGCAACGGGGAATCACTCAAACGCAACTTCAATGGAAACGCCTACAAGTCGCAATTGTACATTGTCGAAGTTGTAGAAATATCGCAATTCTTTTGCGAAAAACTGTAATGGAAACACAGCTATAGATGAAGAGGAGTTCGTTGGTTTTGAGTGACAATGAAGGAGAGAGGAGAGTGGTTGACGAAGCCACCCTGAACCTGTTCGTTTCCGACACTGAAGATGAGGACTTTGGTGGTTTCAGTACGCAGGAAGAAGAGGAAGACGAGCATTAGTGACTTGACTTCTCTGGTTACAGGTTTGCTGCACATATAGCCTATTGTTGTGTGATTTTGTCTGGGGATTAGTGACCTGACTTTTGTTTTGTTTTGTTGAAATGTTAATAAATGGGAGCTTCCCCAAACAGCCATCGCTTTCCCGACATTCCTCTCTGTGCACGCACCCTTTCATATGGTAATTAAACATCAAAACACCCGCGGCTTATAGTCCGGTGCGGCTTATAGAAGAAAAAAATAGTCAATTTTGGTCCCGCGGCTTATACACCGGTGCGTCTTATAGTCCGGAATTTACGGTATAAACAAGCACAGAAGAATTAAAAAGGAAAGGTAAAATCACACGAGAGATGAGAGAACTCCTTTATCTTCCTTGACCTCTCCTGGCTCTCCTGTGTGGTTCTGTGGGTAAAGCATGGCACTAATAATGCCAGTGTGAGCAGTTTGGATTCCCTCTGGGGCAGTCAGTAGTAGTTTTTTTTTTTAAGTATTTGGACTTTTACTTGGAATTTGTGTACTGCCACGGTGCCACCATCTCTTGCACTTAAGAACTCTGGTTAATGTATTCCCCCCAAAATCTATAAGTCCTTCTCAAAGTCTACAGATCCCCCCCCCCCCAGTCCATAAATCCATCTTATCTGAAGAACATAAGTGTGTATTCCCCCCTAGTTTGCAAAATGAATTTAGGCCCTGACTGTAATACTTCTTAAGTTGAATTTGAAGTTCAGCATTAATACTAGGGCTATGAATCTTCACTGGCCTCACGATTCGGTTATGATTCAGAGGGCTACGATTCGATTCGATTACGATTATCGATGCATCTCGATGCATCTTCAATCGATCCATCACTTTTTTCCCCAATACATGATTTATTTTTTCTCGCTTTCTTTTTTCTCACTGTGTGGCTACTTTTAAAATAAAAGTGCATTTGGAATTGCATTGTATTATGATCCAAATAAACAACTACATGTACTTCCATTATATTTTATTTGATTATTAAAAAATGAATTAAAAAAAAATCGTTTTTTGACATTTGTGAATCGATGCAGGATCGTGCACGTACGCATCGTGATGCATCTTATAATCGATTATTTTGACACCCCTAAATACATTTGTCATTTTTTGTCTTAGATTTACCTTTGTGTGTTATTGCAATATAAAACTACATAATTCAGAATCGATTCTAGATTCTGGAATCGAGAATCATTGGAATGGAATCTGGAATCGGATCGTGACCCCAGCAATCGGAATCGGATCGGATCGTGGCTTAGCCATATATATATATATATATATATATATATATATATATATATATATATATATATATATATATATATATATATATATATAAATAAATAAATAAATAAAAATAATAATAATATACAAACCTCCAGTGTCTGTTTGACAGTGACTCCCAACGATAAACAAACAGCTAATGTTAGCTGATGGCTGCTTGCGTGAGCCTCATTTTATACCCGGGAGTTGGAACCTTATGAAACACTTGTCCTGGCATACGCAGGCAGTTGGACAACCTGGTATTAAGTTCTGAAAATATGTGTCTATTGCGTTATTCCAGCTGATGTTATCGTTAGCTTTCATAACGTTATCGTTAATTGAGTTTAGGGCTAACGAACCTTAGCCAGGCTGGTCAGCTACGAGGACAGGAGCATGTGAACAACATCCCCATAGTCAAAGCACTTCCCTGAGATATCCTTTTAAAAACGCTCATGTGTTATCCCAAATAAAACCTCTGGTGTCTGTTAGTGAATCCAAAGGCTAAGCTAACCCATTAGCAAATGGCTGGTTGTGTGCTAAAACTTGTGTGGGCCCCATCTTATACCCAGGAGTTGCAACGTTATGTTATGAAACACATTTCTGGCATATGCAGGTAGTTGGACAACCTGGTAAGTTCTGAAAATATGTCTATTTCAATATTCCAGCTATTGGTTGTTAGTAACATTATGCTGACCGTGAAAGGCTAGCGCTGCAAGCTAACACAGCCGGCTAGCTTGCACCCGTTAAAACTGCATGGATGTATTAAAAGAACCGATAATGTTAACGGGAGTAATAAAACATATTTTCTGAACTTACCACTTCAGTTCCCAACCAATGTTACTTCCTTGCGCACCTTTCTCAAAACAATGTCCTTTTTATTGCGGTCCATCACACATCAAGCAGCGTCTTGTCTATGTAACCTAGGTCTATAACGTGACCAGCCTGTCCAGCCAGTGACGGCTCGAGACTGGCTGCCACAGCTGTCAATCATCCCTTTTTATATCGTCAAATAACTACTTAAAAACAAACTGATGAGAAACTTGGACAGGCATTAGCATGATAAGAAGAATCTAAAATGATAGAAACCACCTTTGGGGAAAAAATATCTGACGTGTACTTTGATTGTTTAGTTTGTCTCAATTTTCCCATTCACTAACACGGCAGGGGCGGGCCTTGTGACGTATAGTGGTACTCGCCACCAGGGCGGCGAGCTCATATCCTGTCCATTCTTTATATGTCGATCACACACACACACACACCTTGATGTAGACGTTGAGAGTGCCAGGGCTGGCTCCGTCACGGCTGGACAGGGAGTAGAGGAAGTCGATGCAGTGTGTGTCGTTCTCCTTCAGGGGGGGCATGTACAGGTGAGCCTTCTGTCCCGACGCCCGGCCAGAACCATTAACCACCATGAAGGAGCCTGCACACAGAGACACAGAGACACAGAGAGCGATGTCACTAAACGAGCCTGAACAGAGAGACCGAGAGAGAGAGGCCAGTAAACGAGCCTGTGAGACACAGAGAGAGAGAGGCCAGTAAACGAGCCTGCACACAGACACAGAGAGAGAGAGGCCAGTAAACGAACCTGTACACAGAGACACAGAGAGAGAGAGGCCAGTAAAAAGGGGTAGGGATGGGTACCGAGACCCGGTACCAAACGGACCCCGGGGCCGGATTTCGGGATACCGGAGGATCAATAAGCTTTCACGTTAACGGTTCTCTTATCGGTACTGGAGTGGAGAAATTAAGAAAATAGATTTCCTATAGACGGTTTTCACCAGAGTGCAACCCCACAGCACTTCCTTTTTCTCAGCATTCGGCAAACTGCAGAAATATTCACTTGACATCGTTACTTTTGTTTTCGCCGCTCAGCTGTACAGGCGGTTTGCATGGAATGGTCAGTCCTGCACTTGAATGTTTTTTTTTCTTTTATGTCCATATAGCAAACACTGCAACAGGAAGTGAGCGGGGGTTCAATTTAGAATGTTTTTGTTGTCAAGTTAAAACCGTCTATAGGCTATATAATTGCTAAATAAACGTTACGTTATCTTGCACATTTTATCTCACCAACTCCGTAAGACAGGCTTATGAATGTGTTTTTTGCGATTTCCGAACAAGAAAAGGGATAATGTTTTCCGCGTTGCTCTCCGTCAGACGAGAGAGACACAGCTCCTGCACTGCCAGCCAAGATGAGAGGAGTGAGGACTGAGAGAGGGGAGGGGCTGGGGGCGTGCCTGAGAGCACCCACCATACACATGCAGAGGGAGGGAACAGGGAATGCAAGCAGGCAGATAGACAATAGGCATGCAACTGCGCAGAGCACGCGTTAAGAATGGCTGAAAGAACGAAGCAATCTAAAGTGTGGCTGTACTTCACTCGAGTCGATGGTGACAATTCACGTTGTCACAAGTCCAATAAGTGTGCAGGTGCCATCACTGATACAGGGAAATGACTGGACCCGTTTCACACTTATGTCCCCTATCGCGGCATACCACTCTTATCACACGGTTAGAAGTGGTCAAATGTCCGCGATGACGGGGGCGCACTTATAGACCAAATCACCGTGACGTCACCATGTAAACAACATTACTTCCGCGTACCACTTCGGGAAGGCGGCAGGTTTAAATTTGCGTGTTGTCAAATAAATGCTGTCAAACCCTCGTTGTTTTCGTCTGACTATTTTCAATTTAAATGGTTAAACGGTTGGTAAACATGCTTGTCCGACGTATCTAGCCTTTCTTCTGTGTTTGTTTTATGTAGTGTTAGCTAGCTAATAACGTTTGTTTACAACTGTCAAACTCGCTGTTTTTTTGCACTCGTTAACATTAGCTA
Source organism: Poromitra crassiceps (assembly GCF_964638095.1). Classification (NCBI taxonomy): domain Eukaryota; kingdom Metazoa; phylum Chordata; class Actinopteri; order Beryciformes; family Melamphaidae; genus Poromitra; species Poromitra crassiceps. The sequence goes on from NW_028152063.1 coordinate 134,518, forward strand.
CAGAGCTAACGTTACAGACAGAGCTACTGATGCCATGTTAATTTAATTTAGCTTCAAGTCTCCTCTGGTCTGGTCTGGTCCAACAGGTAAATTAGCTAGTCTGGTCTCCACTAATGTTAGTGAAAGTGTTGTTATGAATGATATTAAACAACAACACAACACGAACGAACCATTTTTGTCTTCTGTGTCTGTTTTTGTCTTCAACACGTCAGTTTGTGCCGTTCACCGCCATTATGATGTGTGGACCCCAGGGGTAACCGGAAGTAAATGTAAACATCCCCGCTGATTTGGTCTATACCGGAAAACAACTTTCACACATGAAGGCATTACACCGCTTTCTGGTAATTTCCCGGTATAAAGCGCACGTGTGAAAACGGCTAGAGAGTGAGAGGGGACAGAGAGTGAGAGGGGACAGAGAGAGAGAGGGGACAGAGAGTGAGAGGGGACAGAGAGCGAGAGGGGACAGAGAGAGAGAGGGGACAGAGAGTGAGAGGGGACAGAGAGAGAGGGGGGACAGAGAGCGAGAGGGGACAGAGAGCGAGAGGGGACAGAGAGTGAGAGGGGACAGAGAGTGAGAGGGGACAGAGAGTGAGAGGGGACAGAGAGCGAGAGGGGACAGAGAGAGAGAGAGGGGACAGAGAGAGGGGACAGAGAGTGAGAGGGGACAGAGAGTGAGAGGGGACAGAGAGTGAGAGGGGACAGAGAGTGAGAGGGGACAGAGAGAGAGAGGGGACAGAGAGAGGGGACAGAGAGTGAGAGGGGAAAGAGAGTGAGAGGGGACAGAGAGTGAGAGGGGACAGAGAGTGAGAGGGGACAGAGAGTGAGAGGGGACAGAGAGTGAGAGGGGACAGAGAGTGAGAGGGGCCAAGAGTGAGAGGGGACAGAGAGGGGACAGAGAGTGAGAGGGGACAGAGAGAGAGGGGACAGAGAGAGAGAGGGGACAGAGAGAGAGAGGGGACAGAGAGCGAGAGGGGACAGAGAGCGAGAGGGGACAGAGAGCGAGAGGGGACAGAGAGAGAGAGAGGGGACAGAGAGAGGGGACAGAGAGAGGGGACAGAGAGTGAGAGGGGACAGAGAGTGAGAGGGGACAGAGAGTGAGACGGGACAGAGAGTGAGAGGGGACAGAGAGTGAGAGGAGACAGAGAGTGAGAGAAAGGGGGAGCAAGAGAGAGGGGGGGGGGAGAGCATCAGCTGCTGTGCATCATCATCATCATCATGACCTCCTGCATGGATCAAGACAAAGGATCTACACACACACACACATCATGCTGTTCCTCGGCCCATTTCACACATTTAGTACACCCATTTCCCCCCTGTGGTGTCCACACACACGCACACATGCGCACACACACACACACGCACACACACATGCGCACACACACTCACGGATGCACACACACACACACACACACGCACTCATGCACAAATAAACACGCACAAGTGCTGGACCCCATATGTTCTGTGCCCTCAATGGGTAATGGCCCCGAATGATGTGAGGCGCACGCGCACACACACACACGCACACGCACACGCACGCACGCACGCACACACACACACACACACACACACACACACACACACACACACACACACACACACACACACACACACACACACACACAGCTGCATGTGTAAACTGGAATGTTCTGAATGCGATGGAACACTATATGCAATTGCACAATATACTGTACCTAGACACACATACCCCCCCCCCCCCCCCCCCCCACACACACACACACACACACACACACACACGGCATCTCTCCTCTTCCTGCCCTGATTCTCCCTCATTTGGTTTTCTGCCAACACTCATTCATCCCCTCTCTCTCCATCCCCCCCCCTCCCCCTCCATCTTCCCCCTCTCTTTCCATCTCCCCCCCTCCTCTCTCCACCCCCCCCCCCTCCTCTCTCCATCTCCCCCTCTCTCTCTAGCCTCTTTCACAGCAGCCTTGAAAATGTGACGGGATATGTGACCCGCGTCTCCAATGTGAAGGTGATGAAAGCGGAGTCGTGGATAATTGTGTTACGTCTTTCCTTCCTTTTGCAGCTTGATAGCTTGATAGATATAGCCATCATCTTGATAGCTCCAGATTTTCAAGCATTACATTCATCGAGCAGGCATCTTGAAAACGCTACCGCTGCCGCCACACTTCCTACTTGGTCCAATTCCTCATAAACTCCTCCCTCCTTGTCGATGGTCTCGTCTCCTGGTTGGCTTGTCTTCGCGAATGTCTGGAAATATCCCACCCACAACTCAACTAATTGTGATTGGCTAACCCCACAACTCAATGAAATTCTGATTGGTTAAGCCACCCGTCATCAAAATCGTCATGGCATGACCATTTACTTGTCTTCGCGAAGGGTTGCTGTCAACCAAATAGCATTTCCCTGTGGAGGCCGGTCGAAATATTGAACCCCATATATTATTTGCTGAAACAAAGTGAGTCCAAGATCATAACAATTTAGGGAAATTATTACTGTTATTTCAGTTAATAAAAAGTAATAAATAACAATCACAAATTATTTATTAGGGGGGGGGAATTATTTTCTTTTCAATTTTTTTAGACCTTCACTGAATACCTTGAAGGCCCAGACGGTTCCCCTCTGCATTGGCTATTAGCAGGGAGCTAAATGTATGTTGTTTACCTTCATTCTATGATGCCCGTCGAGGCTACTGTTCGTTCATATCAGCAAGCAGCGCCATACTACGCTAGGGCTGGGCAATATGACGATATATTTCGTCTGGACGATAGAAAATGTATTTCGTCTGATATGATGCTCTATCGTTTATATCGTTGTGCTGCAAATCACACTCTTTATGGCAATATTGTCCGTCATTTGGATGACGCTGTGCTTTCTTCATTCTGTTTTCTGTTTGACTCACGTCCACAGTCCACACACGCACCAGACTCTGTGTCAACAAGCCCCTTGCGTCCCTTTATAAGTGGCACAAATCAGCCGGATGAGTAGGCTAGAGCAGGGAGATGTTACCTCCACTCCGTCCGCCTAGCCCATGGTTCTCAAATGGGGGTCCGGCACTTTGCCAGGCGGTCCGCGAAAGGTTTTCAGGAAAATAACAATAATTTTTTTTTTTGCAAAAGCTGCATACAGTAGTTGAATGAAAATAAGTTATGCTTTCAATCTAAAATGGTTCATGGATTACATTCTAACCTAACAAACCTATCAATTTAAAAGTCAAGCACGTTACCGTGGAAACAATTACCGGTAAGCTTAGCCCAAAATCACAAATCAGAATGAGGGGGTCCACGGTATATCTTCTATCTTGTAAGGGGTCCTTGGCTGAAAAACATTTGAGAACCTCTGGCCTAGCCTACCCAGGCATTTGTGTTGTGTTAAGTCCGCATTTGATCCATATTTGCGTGTTTCCTCCTAACGTTAAACCTGGCAAAACATCTCCTCTCATCATCCCAAGGAAATCCCTTGAGGGCTGACAACAAAACGACTATCATTAGCTTTAGCTTTTAGCTTTCCCTGGGTGAGTGGTGTTGGTTAACGTTGTTCTTCTTCTTCTACCGTTTTATTCTTCTTCTACTGAACATGTAGGTATTTTGACGTTGACTAAAGAAATACTGCCGCCTAGTAGCCGCTTTTAGATATGATTCAAAATTAGTGCTTAAATCAAACGCATCAATAGCAAATGCTAGTGTCATCTTTGAAAATCGAACTGGTGGTGTGGTTCAGTTTGTGTTTCATTCTACTGCCCTGCAACTAATTATTATTATTTGTGTTGTAAAGAATAGCCATGCTTATCTGTATTCTGAATGCATGTATCCTTTGTGAGGTTTGACAACATTTTAACGGGTTTAACTGCGACATAAATAAATGGCCATGTGGTCATTTTATATAAACTATAAATAGAATTTACAGAAAATATGCTATATCGTGATATATATCGGTATCGGGATATGAAATTACCTATATCGGGATATGAGATTTTGGTCATATCGCCCAGCCCTATACTACGCCATAACGTTAATCGATCACGTCATCACTCTCCTCTCTCTCTCCTCCCCCTCTCCCCCTCTCCTCTCTCTCTCCCGTCTCTCTCCTCTCCTCCCCTTTCCCTCTCCTCTCTCTCTCGCCCTCTCCTCTCTCTCTTTCCTCTCTCTCTTGCAGTAATCTGATAAGTGACAAATCAATAATTGAAGTGCCATTATCAGGGCAGCAGGCCAGTCCTCGAATGCAAACAACTCATTTATCGTGTGTGTGTGTGCGCGGGCGTGTGTCCGTGCGCTCGTGTGTGTGTGTGTGTGTGTGTGCGTGTGTGCGTGTGTCCGTGAGCTCGTGTGTGTGTGTGTGTGTGTGTGTGTGTGTGTGTGTGTGTGCGTGTGTGCGTGCGCATCTCTTCTGTTTCTCCCTCTACCCCTCTCACTTTCCCTCTTTCCTTCTCAGTCTTCTCTTTGAAATCCATTTATTTTTAGCTGACCCGTGACTCACATGTGCTAATGTCTGTCTGTGACGTGAGTGTGTGTGTGTGTGTGTGTGTGTGTGTGTGTGAGAGAGTGAGTGGGTGGGTGAGTGAGTCAGTCAGTCACTGAGTGAGTGAGTGGGTCAGTCAGTCACTGAGTGAGTGAGTGAGTCAGTGTGTGTGTTAACTAATGACTGTACAGTACAGTCAGGTAGTGTTGACTGTAGGGTTGCCATGGTGTGGTCATTTTCACACCGGGTAATAAACACGTGACAACACCGGTGTTACCGGTTACATCGTATAAATATGTATAATATAATATAAAATATATATATTAAAAAAAAAAATCCTCAGCTGTCCTCATGGTCCAGTCAGTCAGCTCCTCTCCGCTGCTCTGTTAGCTTTGACGTTCACAGTCACAACACTAGCTGCCTCACAATACTTGGCTGCATCCAACTCGAGACAACTTTTCAGACCCTCCTGGAGACAATCTTTCTCAGAAGAGACTAACGTTAGCGACAAATCTGGAGACTTTTTCTGACATGGGATTAACATTACCAGCAAGCAGCAGTAAGCAGGCAATGACGATAGCTGGGTAAGTCCCACTAGCATCGATGCTAAGTGAGCAAAGTACAGGGAGAGCGCAGCTGAAGCACATGGTAATTAATATGGATGTTAACGTCCATATTAATTAGCCATGTGTTTCAGCTCAGCTGCATGCTTGCTCCATGATGAGACTAGCTACAGCATAACTCCAGCTCTTCTTCTGCCTTTACAAAACAAACAAAATCTCAACACTGCAGCACAGCTCTGTTTAGCCAGCTATAGTTTGTCACAGACATGCAGGCTTAGCTAAGGGTCTTACCTACATGTGTATGAGGAGTAGGGATGTTCATCAATTATCGAAAATCGATAATCGATCGTTAAGGATTGGAATCGATCCTGTGGCATTTGGATCGATTTTTTAATTATTTAAAAAAAAAAAAATATATATATATATATATATATATATTTTTTTTTTGGACTAGGTTTGGGTGGAATTCGTTCCTCCTCGCCCCACTCCATTGCACAGCCGACTTACGTGAGGTGGAGCTTTATATAGTCTCTAGTTTTCTGGCTGGGCACGGGCCTTTGTGCCAACAAAACTGTTTTAAACATGAGAAATTCACACCGGCATGCGCCGGGGACAGCAGTGTTGGAGAGGAGACACATTGAAATAAAGAGTTCATTGAGGAGAACACGTTGTCTTTCGTATTTTCTGCCATAGGCATTCATTTTGTTAAAAAAAAAAAAAAAAAAAAAAAAAAAAAAAATGAAAATATTGAAAATTTTCTAAGTATTAATAAAATCGATAATCGATAATTGATCGTTAATTCTCACCGATTATCGATTTTGGAAAATTTTCAAAATGAACATCCCTAATGAGGAGGGCATCATTTGTGTTCATAAGATGCATAGCGTTAACTAACGTTAGTTGCTGGTCTAACCAGAACAGCGGAGCCACACTGCAGCCCAGAGGGAGCGCTTGTAATTTACACCGGCGCACGCTGAAACTGCGGAGTTTTCCTTTCAATTCTTCCTCCATAAAAACAAAAGGTGAATCCGTGTATGTCTCGCCACCGGGTAACCCCGGTAACACCGAATACCGCGACAAGCCTAGTTGACTGTACAGTACAGTAGGGCTGGGACGGATCAGAAAACCCACGGATCGGATCGCGTGACGGATTTTGAGCCACCAATCACAGATTTTTCGGATCAGCAAAAAAAAAAAAAAAAGGCTATATCAGATTTTTTCTCTCAAAATTAGATTTTCGATTTGAATTTTTAATACTATTATACTTCTCTAACCATTTGTTGCCCTGCACAGCTCAAAAAATATTTTTTTCTCATGACACAATTTATGCTTTTACTCTGAAGGCAAAACAACCCAACTTCCTGTTTTAGGTGGCACTGTGCCTAACTTCCTGCCTGTTGCTTGCTAACGTAGTCACATGACACGAGTAGGCTACAGACCAGACCGGGTGAGTCTGGAAACATAACGTTGATGCTACGTTATGCTACTCGGTGGCCCCACGTGTTGTTTTGTTGTTATGCGTCCAAGGCAACATTTCACCGTCCGGTGATAATGTGTTCGTGAAACGTGTGCGCGTGTGTGTGTGTGCGTGTGTGTGTGTGTGTGTGTGTTGTGGCTCGTGCTATCTTGTGCAGCGCGCAACATGCTGCTCGCATTCCTGTGCTTTTTCAGAGGTGTTGAAATAAGTTTGCTGTCTTTAGTAGCCACTAGCCACAGCCTTCAGAGAGACTTTACAGTGAAGGGATGAGGAAGCTCACTTGTGCTTGCCATGATGATGCCTGTTTGTGTCTGGCTGCGCTGCAGGCGTTCTCATACACTAACGTTAAACGTTAAATGAAACGAAAGGGGGGGGGGGGGGGGTCCGCGGACCAAGACATTCCGAACCGTGTGCCGAACCGTGGGGGCTGATCCGTACGGGTCACGGATTATCCGTGATCCGTCCCAGCCCTACAGTACAGTCAGGTAGTGTTGACTGTACAGTACAGTCAGGTCAATTACAGGATCAGATCAGTCAGGAAACATGTCTGCTGCTAATTGGAGCAGCAGCTCGGGAGGTTTGAGAGCAGTGGAGCAGTGGACCAGTGGTGGAGGTGTGCTGTCATCATATCGACCATGCACAACTTCCCCTGCGCCTAGAAATATACATGTTGCCATTTCCATAAGATAAGATAATGAGATACAATTAATGCCAGAGTACAAAGTCTGGCCTTGTCATCTCTAAATACTACAGAGGATATTATACACTTAGAATGCAGTCGTATGCTACAGAGTACATCAACTACATATTCAAAGAAAGAAAAAAGAAGGAACAATATAAAAATGTATAATAGGGTACGATAGAAGAGACAAAAGGAAAGGAAAAATACTAGATGTAAATATGTGGCCTGCCGTAACGCACGTTACCACACAGAGGCACTTAATGAGCGCGTGCGTGCGCCTGTGTGTGATTGACGGCTCCCTAATTGAGAGGTGAGGCCTGGCTTATTGTTGACCCTCATTCTGTTAATTAGCAGACAAGGGAGATAGAACACACACACACACACCTGCAGGCCATTGTGGAGCTGCTGCACTGTAACCCTTGTGCCTAATAAGGTTGTGCAGACAAGGAGAGGGGCAGTATTGATTATTGATTAGATGCTGAGGAAAAACCTCTCTGTTTCCTCATTGACATTTCATCAATAGTGACCCAACATCACTGGACACACAGGCACGCACACGCACAAGCACACACACACACACACACACACACACACACACACACTCCGCATGCTGCACGCACAAACACACAGATCCCTATGCCCGGCCCGACTCTAAATCCCAGAAGGCCATGCTGTGTGGGTCACAGGTGGGTTGACCTATGGGAGATTAAGATTGATCATGTGACCACTCAGCGGTCACCACTGACAACAAAGATAAGGGATGAACTCATCTTCCGTTTCCATGCCCCCTTGACTGTCTCATCCATCAGTGTGTGTGTGGGTTTGCGTTTGTGTGTGTGTGTGTGTGTGTGTGTGTGTGTGTGTGTGTGTGTGTTTGTGTGCGCGCGCGTGTGTGCGTGCGTGTTTTAGAAGCAACAGGGTTTAGCGCGTGTGAGAGTGTGTGTAGGCTTGAGTTGTCACAATGTATAAAGAGGGGGGGGAGAGAGGGACAGATGAGACAGAGGGAGAGAGAGAGAATGGAGGAGAGAGAGGTATGACATCTGATTCTGAGTGATGCCGAGCTGGCCTGTTAGCTAGCTGTTAGCTGTTAGCTACGTTAGGTAAGCCCGCTGCCTGCTGGCTGTAAGAGCTAGCTGTTAGCTACGTTAGGTATAAGCCCGCTGCCTGCTGGATGTAAGAGCTAGCTGTTAGCTACGTTAGGTATAAGCCCGCTGCCTGCTGGCTGTAAGAGCTAGCTGTTAGCTACGTTAGGTATAAGCCCGCTGCCTGCTGGCTGTAAGAGCTAGCTGTTAGCTACGTTAGGTATAAGCCCGCTGCCTGCTGGCTGTAAGAGCTAGCTGTTAGCTACGTTAGGTAAGCCCGCTGCCTGCTGGCTGTAAGAGCTAGCTGTTAGCTACGTTAGGTATAAGCCCGCCGCCTGCTGGCTGTAAGAGCTAGCTGTTAGTTACGTTAGGTATAAGCCCGCTGCCTGCTGGCTGTAAGAGCTAGCTGTTAGTTACGTTAGGTAAGCCCGCTGCCTGCTGGCTGTAAGAGCTAGCTGTTAGCTACGTTAGGTAAGCCCGCTGCCTGCTGGCTGTAAGAGCTAGCTGTTAGCTATGTTAGGTAAGCCCGCTGCCTGCTGGCTGTAAGAGCTAGCGGTTAGCTATGTTAGGTAAGCCTGCTGCCTGCTGGCTGTAAGAGCTAGCTGTTAGCTATGTTAGGTAAGCCCGCTGCCTGCTGGCTGTGAGAGCTAGCTGTTAGCTATGTTAGGTAAGCCCGCTGCCTGCTGGCTGTAACCACGTTTGCCGGGCTCAAAACGCCACTGACGGTGGTTTCTCCCTGGGGACCCGGGACCGCCGGGACCGTTTCCGAGTACACTTGTCCCCAACAATTGTAGTAAAGTTGAATATTGTCCCCTGCAATGCAGATTTATGACACACTGCAAAACACCCATTTCTCATTGAAACATTGATTTACACACACAGAGAAACACACACACACACACAACACAAAAAGTACACGTACATGCCAAATACACACACAGAAATACAAAGGAATAAACTCAAATGTGCACACACTCAAGCGTCTCACCATCCCCCCCCCCCTACACACACACATACACAGCTATTTGGTTTCCATATATCAATGGGTTTACGATTTCTCTCCAGTCTTCCCATGGCCTCCCTGTAGCACTGGACTTGTGGTAATTGGCTTTTTAATTACTTTTAATGCATTTTCACACATCCCTCATCTGATGCCTCCTCAAGCCTCATTGAGAAGTCACACAGAGAGAGAGAGAGAGAGAGAGAGAGAGAGAGAGCAGGCAGAGAGGGAGTGAGAGATGGAGGATGGAGAGAGACAGAGAGAGAGACAGAGAGAAAGAGACATTTTGACACAAATTCCTCAATATCACTAAAGTGGAAAATGTTTTGAATTTCTGAAATAGTGAGAAAAAGTGAGAGGTCCGCCAAGGCCTATCCTCCAGTCTGACTCCATTTAAAACAACAGCCCCGATAGCAGGCGGTAGCTGCAACCATTGTTGTTCTTAACGTTAAACCTGGCAAAACATCTCCCATCCTCTCATCATCCCAAGGAAATCCATTGAGTAGCCGACAACAAAACGTCTATCGTTAGCTTTAGCTTATAGCTTTCCCTGGGTTTAAGAGTTGTGTTGGTTGGATAACCGTGAAATCCCGGCCGTGCAGTACTTTTGTTGAGTGAACTGAACTGGTAACATGGAAATCCCGAAGTGGAGCATTTTTGTTCCTTTATAAACGAACTGAGAGAACTGGACTGAACTATTCATAGCTTTCAAGGGGCGTTACGTGCTGCCGGGAACGCCCACCTGACGGTAAAAAAAAAACTTGTTCATTCCGCTGCCCGCCAGTCGACTAGTCTCACGCTGTGTTTGTTCAGCCAAAATGCCGGATACCTGTTGTGCTATCGGTTGCACTAACCGACGAGGAGACACGCCTGGCTTGTGCTTTTACAGAATCCCGTCGGAGAAAGAAAACTCAGACAGGAGGAGGTTGTGGATTTGTGCGATTAGACGTGGTTCAGTCGCTGGGGAGGGCAAATGGCTTTTTTTCTACCATCAAAGTACACACGTTTTTGCGGCCAACATTTCATCAAAGGTAAGCTCAAGCAACGTTAACGGGGTATTTTAATCATTATTGTAACGTTACTTGAGCTTACCTTTGATGAAATGTTGGCCGCAAAGACGTGTGTACAAACGGCTGAACAAACACAGCGTGAGAAACTAGTCGACTCGGCTGGCAGCGGAATGAACAAGTTTTTTTTTTGACCGCCAGGTGGGCGTTCCCGGCAGCACGTAACGCCCCTTGAAAGCTATGAATAGGCTAAATCACTTTTATTCTACCCGTTTTGCTCTAATGTAATCTTTGAAAATCGAACTGGTGGTGTGGTTCAGTTTGTGTTTCATTCTACTGCCCTGCAACTAATTATTATTATTTGTGTTGTAAAGAATAGCCATGCTTATCTGTATTCTGAATGCATGTATCCTTTGTGAGGTTTGACAACATTTTAACTGGTTCAACTGCTACATAAATAAATGGCCATGTGGTCATTTTATATAAACTATCAATTGAATTTACAGAAAATATGCTATATCGTGATATATATCGGTATGGCGGGATATGAAATGACCTATATCGGGATATGAGATTTTGGTCATATCGCCCAGCCCTATTATGGTCACGGCTATATTGAAGCTGACAAGAGCCCAAACGTTGCATTTGTTTCTGGTGGCTGTTGTCAAAGAAGCTAACTGAAGAATAAGAGCAGCGAGCAAAGTAGCATGATAATATATCAGACATAATATAACAATACTTGGCTGGACATTAATGACATGGACTTGACTTGCTCATCTACATGTAGACTCGAGACCTGAGTTGAGACTTGGCTTGAGACCTGACACACTGTATTGCAGGAAGCATCCACTTTTCAAAACGTTGCTCAGTTACAATCAACACAATAAAATCAACAGCCGCTGTCTTCTCAAACATCAGACATATCTCAAACAAAATGTCTTGTCTAATATCTGGACAGCCATTACATTATTCAAACACTAGACATGAATTAAGCATGTGTCTATGAAATATGTATGAAAGAGTTATTAATTAGACGATGTGCTAGTCTGTGTGTGTGTGTGTGTGTGTGTGTGTGTGTGTGTGTGTGTGTGTGTGTGTGGGCATGCGTGTGTTTGTTGTGTCTCTGAGGTAGAGTGCGTGTTGTCGTGTTACATGTGAGTAGCATACCAAGGAGGAGGTGTTTGAAAATCCAGAGTTTCTGACAGAGAGAAAACATGAGTGAGGTACAGAGAGAGAGAGAGAGAGAAGGGGGGGGGGAGAGGGAGAGAGAGAGAGGGGGAGAGAGAAAGAGAGAGACCTTGACCTTTGACCGGCCCTTTATTGGCACAACTCGCACAAGCATCTCCACTCAGAGATCAAAGAGTCAAAGAGTGAAAGTATATAAAAAAACAAGTCACACATACGTCATATAAAACACAGTTCTTCCACATGGCACATTGCCAACAAAGCCAAAATCAGAGAATGATGGACTACAGTGCACAGCACATTTCCCAATCCCAGTTTTCCATAAACTCATCCAAGGTGGAGGCCATTTTGTAATGCAAACTCCATTTTTAAGTGAGCTGCTACAAGTCTCCTGGATCGTCAGGATCGACAGTCCCTGTCCCTTTTATTTGATAACTTCTCGTGAGCCAGACACTCGTCTTAGCTTGAGCCAACAAAAAGTGAAGGAGGCTAACCTGTCTGCATTGTGGAGCACTAAAAAATAAAGCGTGTTTCACTTAGCACCTCTCCAAACCCAGTAAACCAAATCAGAATCAGAATCAGAATCAGAAAGAAACAGAATCAGAAACAGCTGACTGAGTCTAGAGCAGGGGTGCCCAAATTCTTTCCCATGAAGGGCCAAAACTCAATCTGGGTGGAGGGCCGAGGGCCAAAAATAAACGTTGTGGAATTACATTAAAATGTATTGTGTTTTATAGAAAATTAACATTCTAAATCTAAAATAGCATTTCAATATAATAATCGACTTTTTATCTGTTTGGTAATTGTAATAATTTGCAATTGGTTATATATATTTAAAAAAACATCTGCATTTGTGGGGAGCTTAAACATGGACCAATAACCAGGATAAATAAAAGTAAATTAGCACTAATGAGGGATAAAAATGGGATAAAAAATCGGGGGGGGGGGGGGTCAATACGTGCCACGTGCCTGTTCGTAGCCACGGCCCCATGCACAATTCTCCACTGGAGATCTGCACTGTTTCTCTATGGGAGGCTGGTACAGAGACCTCCAGGTGCATCTAGTAGAGAAGCCAGCTGCAAACGCCCCCGACTGCACCTCCACACTGGCACACCGGCTAAAGAGTTCCTCTTCAGAACCTTGACATTGACGATATAAATAGCCTTCTTAGACACATCAGAGAAGTTCTGTAGCTCAGGTGTTCAAAAGGACAGCAGAGCAGCATTCTCCTCCTCCAGCTCCTCTCCTGCAGCAGAGACAGTGAGCTGTGGAAAGTCCAGTTGTCCCTCAGGCTGTCCGGCAGCAGCCTCTCTGAACACATCACCTCATCCAGCAGCCTCTATAGCAGTGGTTCCCAACCTTTTTACACCAAGTACCACCTGAGAAAGTAGTTGGCTCTCCATGTACCACCATATGACCGACGTTAAAATACAGTCTATTCAGCTATGCACAGTTCACGCAGGAGGCAAATTTAATCCAACCTGCAGCCTATGTGGAACCTGCAGCAGCTGCACTTGTGCTGGGTTGACTGCTGTCTTCACCTCCTTGTGCTTCATCGTTGCTGCTCTCCTCTACTACAGCTCTTTTACGATTCCCTCCCGTTTTGATCCACTTTAGCATCCCTCCTCGTCTTTGTTCACCACTTGTGTAACCATGCGGGGCGGGCAGGTAATTGTGCATGCGCAACAGGTATAGTGTCCGTCAGAAACAAATATTTGTTTCTAAATCTCAAGACAACAAAATAAACCTCAATTTCAATGATCACAAGTTTATTTTCATTCGTAGTATTATTTTGATAGATAAACATGTTTTAAAATTGATTTTAAAGTTGGGTTTATTTCATAATTTAAACATTGGGATTCCAGGGATCAAGTACCACCAGCAGGGGGGGGCGCAAGTACCACCTACCTTGAGAAACACTGCCAATAGTATTAATAATTATTATTATTATTTCACTTTCACATGTTTGAAAACTACTACTAATGACCACTATGGATTTTGCACAAAAACTAAAAAAAAAAAATTCACAGAGCCTTCCAAGTACCACCAGCAGGGGGCTCAAGTACCACCTACGGTACGCGTACCGTAGGTTGGGAACCACTGCCTATAGAAACCTGATTGACTTTAAAGGCCAACTTTTTCGTGGAGTTTCGTCCATTTGCCATAATTGCCTAAACATAACCAAGATACACAATACCTTTACTGTCACTCTCCATACAGTATACAAGGAGCTACACTCATCCAGTTTGAGTATTGGGGGAAACGGTAAAGCCGTTCAAAGTCACCAAAAACACCGCGCCAAAAAGCTCTATGTAGATGTTGTGACTCGGGTACTCACCACGCGAAGAAATAATCCATAATCCATTGATATTATTTGCTGAAACGATAATTTGTTTTGAAGTGCGACCTGAAAACGGGGCATGTCTGCTCCATTGTAGACACAACGGGCCCTATTCTCCCACAGGCCTTCGGCACTAAAACGGGCCTTAACCGCAAAAAAACGTGCCTTGCGCCTGTTTTGGGACGATATCAATATGGCTTTACGCTGCCAAATGCGCTTTAGGCCGAATGGGCGTGGCGCAGTCCCAGAATGGGCCAAAGTGGGCGTGTCGGCCTTAAATCTCGGCGTACTGATATCTTGGCACCTGCCTTAAATTTAGCGCTTTGCACCTTTGAAAACCAGGCCTATTCAGTGCGCCAGTGCTCTTCTGCTGCCTCTCCCCTGTCACCCTTCTCTGTCTCTCTCTGAAACCAGGCCTATTCAGTGCGCCAGTGCTCTTCTTCCTCTTCTCTGTCACCCTTCTCTCTCTCTCTCTCTGACTCACAACACACTTCCCATATAGGAAAAATAAATTGTAAGTTGTCTGGCCTGTCCCAGCATGCATTGTGCTTCTCCATTTCGCTACTAAATAGCAACCAAATGAGGCGAAATAGATATAAAAGGTCGATCTAAATTAATGTGTAATGGTAACACAACCTGCAATTGTACACATTTCAATATTGGACCAAATAAAACATCGAAATGAAACACCACCCTATGTGAAACATATATGTCCTCTTGAGCCTATATATACCCTGTGTGGATTTAACGTGATTTAGATAAGTGACAGCGGCTGCGGAACGCCTTCTACTGTCATGTGCTATACTGTGATGTCCGCTCCAATAACTTGGCCCAACCTCACATTTAGTTTTACAATAAAAACACATTTATGCAATGACTTTACATAATGTAGGGTATATTTATGTACATCATTCTACCTGCAGCAGGGGAGAGAAAACGATATCGTTCTGGACAAACTTTCACCAATATAAAATTAATCTCATCATATAGGCTATATTTTTCTAGCTGATGCATTTAGAACATTCTTTTCACTTTGATCTTGCTATAGTGTACTGTAGCGTATTTACATGCTTGCAGTATTTAAACTGCAGAATAATAGCCTATAATGACAGACAGACTGGATGAAGGGCTTTTCGTCTGGTTTTGCGGGCTCCTCGGAATTGGAGCTAAAAAGGCAAGCGTGGGATTCGTTTATTGCAGTTATCCAATGAGCATGACGGTGCATAATTTTACGCTTAAAAGGCGTGGTTGTAATGGTTGAGGCTGCGTCTAGCGCCAGCACAACGATATCAAGTGCGCTGGTCCACGCCCACTGATTTGAGCTGCGCCAGGCGATCGGCCTAGAAACAGCGCCGATGCAACGATAGGGACCAACGACTCCTGTGTGTAAACTCTCACTCACTTACACACTGCTGACCTTATCTCCTGACAGCTCTGCTAATATAGCTTTTTCCAAATGTCATTTAAAGCCTTCGATGTTTTATAACAACCAACAGCTCTGCAGGACAGCAGCTCTACAGGACAGCAGCTCATTGAGTACATCAATTTATAAACGGATTCTGTAACCCGTCACATCAAAAACCTTTCATTCTTCAAATAAATTCTCTTTCCAAGAATATAGAAAAGCGGTCTGATTGACGGCCGTGCCTTTTGGAAGTCATACAGCCGCTATTTAATGGTCTCCACAGGCGCAAGGGCGATAAAACTAAACTAAACCTATAAAAGACTTCAATCCAACCTTCAAAATCCCCCAAATCAAAATCTGTACGTGGGGCTTTTAACTTCCAACTGCTCTGTCTTCTCTTTTTACACTCCACATTGTGGAGAAAAACATTGCGACTCCAATCGAGGCCGAATGCAGAAGAATAGAAAGTGAAATGTTATTGGGCCCGAGGGCTTGCCAGCTCATTTATATGCGGGGCAACTCTCCCCTGCACCCTAGGGTGCTGTCGCCCATTAAAACCAAGCAGGGACATTTGCAAGCAGCCGCCAGGCAAATGCCTTGGAATTTAAATATGTCTCAGGCTTCTAGCAGGCCAGCCGTGTGTCAGTTGGAGGTGTGAGTCTGTTCTCAAACCTTTTCACGTCAAGGACCCCTAAAATGACACAAATCCGACCATGGATCCCCAGTTAATCCAATTTTATCCCAGGGTCCCCCATCTGATATGATGTTTTGCTTTTAGATGTTTTATTACAGAAAGTGTAGAAATTAGGGATGCACATTTTCCACAAATTCCAAACTCGATCATTGGTAACGTTAACGAGCAATCAATCAATTAAAAATACAAAATTGTCCAAACCATACCAAATAAGTTTTTTCCTCAATAAAACCTTTATTTATACAGCAGCAACTTATTGTATATTTCTCACAGCATTGCATTGCATAGCCTACGCTATGAAACACATAAAAATGTAGAGACATAACTTTTAGACATGTCAACATTTGCCCAGAATTCCCATCGCAGGGGCTCACTTACTGCACGCAGATAGTTTACTTTTTCTGCTGCAGTGCGTCGCAGCCGTCGCAGCTCTTAAACGCTGATGCCGAGTTGCTCAGCTCCAGTCCAGGTGAGACTAGGATCCAAATGAACATTGTTCAAGTGATTGTTGTTGTACGTGCATCGCAACTCTTCCTCTTCCTCACTGATGGTGGGTTGCTCCAGGTTTGAGGAAGAGGAGCCAGCCAATTTATCCGGATGAACACTGTAGAGCATCTTATGACTTGTCTGAAAAGGGCTATTGTGATGTAGCCGAGTGTCCGGCTCCGCCTATTACTTACACTTTGTTAATAAAACTATAAATGAGAGTCAGGCTGTAACGTTATAACACGTTTCCCATTTATTCTCGGACAGCTAGCGCCTAGCGTTAGCACACTAGTCAACACCGGCTCTGTCAACCACAACATAAGTCCCCCACTTCCTGTTCTGCGGTAACTCTGAGGGGACATCCACAGAGCCTCGCATACACACTGAACAGTCTGTTACAGGGATATCATTGCGCCCTCTGGAGGATCATTGAAAAATGATTTGAAAACACCGTTCTACTGACAGAATGCACGTTGCTTTTCGTTTTGTTTTGATCGAGTAATTCTTCACATGCTCGAGTAAATCCTTAATGAGCAATCGAGTTTCGATTAATTGTGTGCATCCCTAGTAGACATCCATGACATGCGTTCTGTCATTGTGTTACTTATGGATGACGGTATAGTGAAGATAAATCCATCCATCCATCTTCAACCGCTTATCCGGGATCGTGTCATGGAGGCAGCAGTTCCAGCAGAGGACTCCAGACTTCCCTTTCCCTGGTCACATTAGCCAGCTCTGACTGGTCACATTAGCCAGCTCTGACTGGCCACATTAGCCATGACTGGCCACATTAGCCAGCTCTGACTGACAACATTAGCCAGCTCTGACTGGTCACATTAGCCAGCTCTGACTGGCCACATTAGCCAGCTCTGACTGGCCACATTAGCCAGCTCTGACTGGTCACATTAGCCAGCTCTGACTGGCCACATTAGCCAGCTCTGACTGGTCACATTAGCCAGCTCTGACTGGTCACATTAGCCAGCTCTGACTGGCCACATTAGCCAGCTCTGACTGACAACATTAGCCAGCTCTGACTGACCACATTAGCCAGCTCTGACTGGCCACATTATCCAGCTCTGACTGGTCACATTAGCCAGCTCTGACTGACAACATTAGCCAGCTCTGACTGACCACATTAGCCAGCTCTGACTGGTCACATTAGCCAGCTCTGACTGACAACATTAGCCAGCTCTGACTGACCACATTAGCCAGCTCTGACTGGTCACATTAGCCAGCTCTGACTGACAACATTAGCCAGCTCTGACTGGCCACATTAGCCAGCTCTGACTGGTCACATTAGCCAGCTCTGACTGACAACATTAGCCAGCTCTGACTGACCACATTAGCCAGCTCTGACTGACCACATTAGCCAGCTCTGACTGACCACATTAGCCAGCTCTGACTGGTCACATTAGCCAGCTCTGACTGGTCACATTAGCCAGCTCTGACTGACAACATTAGCCAGCTCTGACTGGTCACATTAGCCAGCTCTGACTGACCACATTAGCCAGCTCTGACTGACAACATTAGCCAGCTCTGACTGGTCACATTAGCCAGCTCTGACTGACCACATTAGCCAGCTCTGACTGACAACATTAGCCAGCTCTGACTGGTCACATTAGCCAGCTCTGACTGGTCACATTAGCCAGTTCTGACTGACCACATTAGCCAGCTCTGACTGACAACATTAGCCAGCTCTGACTGACCACATTAGCCAGCTCTGACTGGTCACATTAGCCAGCTCTGACTGACCACATTAGCCAGCTCTGACTGACAACATTAGCCAGCTCTGACTGACAACATTAGCCAGCTCTGACTGACCACATTAGCCAGCTCTGACTGACAACATTAGCCAGCTCTGACTGACCACATTAGCCAGCTCTGACTGGTCACATTAGCCAGCTCTGACTGACCACATTAGCCAGCTCTGACTGACAACATTAGCCAGCTCTGACTGACCACATTAGCCAGCTCTGACTGACCACATTAGCCAGCTCTGACTGGTCACATTAGCCAGCTCTGACTGGTCACATTGGGGACACCTCGGCATTCCGAAATGTCGGCACTCCGAAATACCGGCATTCCGACAAAATTCTAACCCTAACCTCGCCATTGCGAAAGAACCCTCCCCCAGACCCTAACCCTAAACCTAACCTCTCCCACCCCCCACGCCTAAGCCTAACCTAACCTCTCGGCGAAACATTTTTTGGAGATAAAAAAGGGCCGCCTCTCCGAAAGCATATAAGTCAATGATCGGAATGCCGACACTTCGGAATGGCGAGGTGTCCCCGGTCACATTAGCCAGCTCTGACTGACAACATTAGCCAGCTCTGACTGGTCACATTAGCCAGCTCTGACTGGTCACATTAGCCAGCTCTGACTGACCACATTAGCCAGCTCTGACTGACAACATTAGCCAGCTCTGACTAGGGATGGGTATCGTTCAAAATTTTTCGATATCGATACCGTTTCGATACTTTGATTTCGATACCGGTTCCTGAACGATACTTTTTTCGATACCAATTTTTAGAAAAATCAATTTTAACAAAAATAAAACTGCATTACACATTGACAATTATGATACCAATCAAGTTTTACAGCAGAAAGAAATAAAACCTACTGTATTTAACATAACTTTAAGTTGTCTAAACTTATTGCTGTCCCTACAAAAAAATATTGGAGTACTACAAAGGAAAGAAATATAAAACAAATAAATCAGTGCAATAGTTTTCAGTGCAAAACGGAGAGTTGCAAATCAGTGTTTAATGCTCACTGATGCAACAGAACGCTATTCTTGTCCAAACTGATGACTGATGAGACAGCTCCACTTCATGCATGGAAGACAATAGTTGAGCATTGACTAGCCTATCAATATAGCCTAATGGCACAAAGTGAATCCCATTTATATTCAACAAACTATCATGACATCAGCGTTTGTTAACGAGTTGCTAAAAATACACAATAGGCGATAACTGCCCGCTTGCATATAACGTTAACGCTAATTAATTGAAGATCTAACGCTAGCGTTGCACATCAGTGGTTAATGCTCATCACTGCTGCAACAGAACGTCATTCTTGTCAAAACTGACGAGACAGCTTCACTTCATGCATGGAAGACAATAGTTGAGCATTGACTAGCCTATCAATAGCCTATAGCCTTAATGGCACAAAGTGAATCGCATTTACATTCAACAAACTATCATGACATCAGCGTTTGTTAACGAGTTGCTAAAAATACACAATGCCCGCTTGCGCATAATGTTAGGGCGCCAATTAATTAAACGATCTAATGCTACAACTCACAGCCAGACTGTCAGACTGAGGGATCTGATAACCGCTAACAACAACAACTTGCGGTAAGCTGACCCACCTCTCGATTATTTCTCTTGTCTGTGGAAACCAGTCCTTGTTGTTTCTGTTTCTTTCCCTGCTTTTCCTCCAGGATAGGACTAGCTTGAGTGGCTAACGCTAGTTCCACTTCTTGTATTCTGTCTCCGCAGCGCACGCTGCCTGCCTCAAAACAAACACACACCGGCTAAAGTGGGCGTAACTTTTCCTGCATGCCTCTACATGACAGCCAATCACCAGCCGTATTAGAGCGTGGTGTGCAAGCATGTCGCATGCTTATAGGCTCAATGACGCTGTTTTGTTTTGGTATCGAAAATTGGTATCGATTGACAAGGGAGGCTTCGATACCCCTTAGTATCGATGTTTTCATTTCGGTGCCAAGTAAGTATCGAAACTCGATACCAACCCCTAGCTCTGACTGGTCACATTAGCCAGCTCTGACTGACCACATTAGCCAGCTCTGACTGACACATTAGCCAGCTCTGACTGGGGGATCTCGAGGCGTTAGGCCAGCGTGGAGATATCAACTTTCCACCTCAGCCCTCAGTCTCCTCCCAGCTGGATGTGCATCGAGGTGGCATCCATATGCCCGAACCACCTAAACTGGCTCCTTTCTACGCAAAGGAGCAGCAGCTCTACTCCGAGTCCCTCACCGAGAACTGAGCTTTTCACCTTATTCCTAAAGGAGGTGCCAGTGAAAACCCATTTCAGCCATTTGTATCTGAGTCTGAGTTAGGGGTGCACCGATCGATCGGCACGCAATCTGTATCGGCCGATTTTGACCTCAAATATGTGATCTGCTGCTGCAGATATTTCGTTATTGTCGCCGATCGCATAGCCGATCATGCTGCACGTGAGAAACATGAGGCAGCCCATTTTCATGTCTTCAATGTCTATCGTTTAACTTTCATATTGTGCTCTAACGTTTATATCATTGTGTTGCAAAGCACACGCTTTGCTTTCGTCAGTGTACTCACCTCCACACACCACACCAGACTGTCAACACACCCCTTGCGTCTTTGAATCACACACATCAGCTGGTGATTAGAGCAGACTCAGCAGAGAGAAGTTACCTCCAGTCCTCCTGCCTACCGAGGCATTTGCATGCTGTTAAGTCCGTGTTTGATCCATATTTGCGTGTATCCTCCTAAACGTTAATAGCTCCGGTTAGCTTTAGCCGCTTTAGCTTAATCGATAAAATAGTTAACTTGGGTCAAAGTTATTTTTCATGTGTAACAGGGAAATCCCGGAAAATGGAGTCTTTTTGTTGAGTGAACTGAACTGCATTGAACTGGTAACATGGAAATCCCGAAGTGGAGTGATTTTTGTTCTTTTATAAACTGAACTGAGGGAACTGGACTACTACTAGCCATTTAGTTCAACACAGTCTTGTGCTCCAATTATCTCACACACAAAAAATCATGTTGGCGGTTTCCTTTAGCCTACAAAATATAAAATATTGATGTAGAAAAAAAAGAAAATGTGCTGCACTTTCAATTTGATGCATGAAATGTAGGCCTATATGTAAAATGGAAACTGTTCTATAATAGATTGCTATAGCTGCTTACAAAATAAATAAATAAATATATATATATCGGTGATCGGTAATCGGTCGATGATCGGTTGGGCAGATATTTCTCATAGGTGATCGGCAATCGGTGATCGGTGGCAAAAAACGTGATCGGTGCACCCCTAGTCTGAGTAAATAGCCTAATCAAGCTACAGTATAACCATAGCTCGACTTGACTGTGCATGTGAACATACTGACTGGCACAGATGGCCCTGTCTGTCTGTCTGTCACCCTGTCTGTCTGTCACCCTGTCTGTCTGTCTGTCACCCTGTCTGTCTGTCTGTCACCCTGTCTGTCTGTCTGTCTGTCACCCTGTCTGTCTGTCTGTCACCCTGTCTGGTCTGGTCCTTTCTCCACCCTCCCTTGTCAGCCATGACCAGAGCCCGCCAATCACTGCCCACTACCAGAGTATTTAACCTCTGCCCATCAACAGCCACCACACACACACACACACACACGCACACGCATACACGCGCACACATGCACACACGCATACACACACGCAGACAGACACCATTAGCTACAGCGGTGACAAGCTATAATTCATAAGTCTATTATGGCAGCATGAGACAAGGTGTGTGTGTGTGTGTGTGTGTGTGTGTGTGTGTGTGTGTGTGTGTGTGTGTGTGTGTACGCATGCGTGCGGTAAATGTATGTGTCAGGCCCTGATTGGTACTCATTTGTTTTCAGCCTCTCAAAGGAAAAATACGAGACAGCATTGACACACACACACACACACACACACACACACGAGAAAAGCGTCAAAACACAAGTTGAGACATTCACCCTGCAGTTCAAACAACATACTTTACTGTCAAACTGTCAAATCTCCAAAATATAACATCGACGCAAACTGAGAGGCAAATATAGGACAAAGACTAGGGAGTGAGAGACAGAGACAGAGAGAGAGAGAGAGAGAGAGGAGAGAGAAAGGGGGAGAGAGACAGAGAGAGAGACATAGAAAGAGAGAGGGAGGTGGAGAACAAAATAACAAAACTAGAGAAAGAGGACAGGCAGAGCTGTAAGGCTTTCAGCAATACAGTTTGAGGCTTGGACTGTCAGTGCAAACATCAACACAGCAAAATGACAGGACACACACACACACACACACACACACACACACACCTGACATTGTTAGATGGGCTCTGGCTAGCTTTCTTTAAAATCCCCCAAAACCTTGGAGGGGGGTGTAATGCCAGTGTACATTTCAATTTACTGTCAAACTTTTGCAAAACATCGAAGGTGAGGAGATATTTCTGCTGTGTGTGTGTGTGTGTGTGTGTGTGTGTGTGTGTGTGTGTGTGTGTGTGTGTGTGTGTGTGTGTGTGTGTGTGTAGCAGGT
Source organism: Poromitra crassiceps (assembly GCF_964638095.1). NCBI lineage: Eukaryota > Metazoa > Chordata > Actinopteri > Beryciformes > Melamphaidae > Poromitra > Poromitra crassiceps. The sequence continues at coordinate 157,140 of NW_028152063.1, forward strand.
TACCCCCGCATGCACCCACACACAGACAGACACACACAGCTAAAAGTAAGGGACGGACACTTAACATTTCCATTTGTGTCTGGACACATTTCTATTCTGTAGCTTCTTCCATCATGTAGACTTGTTCATGTGAACAGAACAGAAAGGTGGGCAGAGAGGATGACATACAGCAAAGGGCCACAGGTCAGAGACAGGAAAGGTAGGCAGAGAGGATGACATACAGCAAAGGGCCACAGGTCAGAGACAGGAAAGGTAGGCATAATAGTGGGGAGTAAAGTTGAGCAATTGTGCTCCTGGAATTATCACACACATACAGACATACAGACACTGCTGGAATAGCGCAGACATACGTGTCACACTGACATACTGACACACAGATGCTTTGGCAACATGTGTCTGCTGCTTGGATTGAAAGAGTGGGGGGAGGGTGACTCCAGGTGAGTTTTCAGTTGGCCAACAGTGTTAATAGTTGAGTTGAATGCTGCTACGCTGACACAGAACAGCTGATGAGATGGGTACATCTAGTGTCCTCTAGTAAGAGAGTGGCGTCAGCGGAGGACCAAAATGCAAGACTCATTAGCCAATGAACAGCCAGGAATGGGTCTCGCGCTACTTTTGCATGCGAAAATAAAGCCGATAATGTACAATTTGATTCATTTCAAGGGATGAAAAACCCTTTCAAAGTACAACACTGTCTATTTTGTTGCAACTCGACAGTGCTGCTTTTTTTACTCAAGAGTTCCACTTTCTACTTCCTGGAAAAAAACTGGTCCATTGGAGTGAATGGAGATGTCGGAACTCTCCTATTATACGGCTCTGGGTACATCTAGTGCTAGTATCCATTAGTGTCCTCTAGTAAGAGAGTGGCGTCAGCGGAGGACCAAAATGCAAGAATCATTAGCCAATGAACAGCCAGGAATGGGTCTCGCGCTACTTTTGCATGCTAAAATAAAGCAGATAATGTACAATTTGATTCATTTCAAGGGATGAAAAACCCTTTCAAAGTACAACACTGTCTATTTTGATGCAACTCGACAGTGCTGCTTTTTTTACTGAAGAGTTCCACTTTCTACTTCCTGGAAAAAAACTGGTCCATTGGAGTGAATGGAGATGTCAGAACTCTTCTATTATATGGCTCTGGTATCCATGTTCAAAACGAGACTTATCGATCCGCCCACCTAGCATCCACTCAGTCACACACGCACGCGCGCGCACACACACACACACACACACACACACACACACACACATCCCAAAGTTGAGTAATTCAAAGCAAATCAGTCAACTAACGTCACCAGTCAACCCCGAAATAAAGTGGAATGCTGTAAAGAGCTAAATGACGTTTTAAACAGCATGCCACTCCAGCGGTGCCTAAGGCTGGTTTCACACCGACGACCCACGCCTTGCCTTGCCTCAACCCACGCCTACGCCGAGCTGGGCGTGAACCTGTTACACGCTTTTGCGATCACACCGCACACCTTTTGCACGCCGAACCTGGAGCCGAGTCACAAGCGCCTCTCCTCTCTCCCGACTGTATTTTTTCACGTGTTGTCCAGAATTGTCATGGGTAGCCTCTAGGTAAAATAAATCTGATATATTTAATGTTCTATTGATGCTGGATATGTATAACCAGGTCTGACTATAGTCGGACATTTTAGAGAGGTGATCTTGCAAGAATATGTGCTGGCACAACAACATTGTCCATCTTGCTTCTTCGGTGGCTATTCTCTCTCATGAAGATTTGTTTGCCGACAGGGAGAAAGCCCCACGTGATAGCCACCCGTCAATCTCTCTCTCGCTCTCTCTCTCTGCTCAATACTGTTGTAGAAACTCCATTTTATTTTGAAATTCAGTTGACTTTGCCAGTTCCCACGGATATTGTCGCGTTTTTCTTTCATGGCTTGACAGAAAAGCCTGCCTGCACGCGCCTTGTCGGCGTGAAAATAGAACTCTCGCCTATTCGATAAAATCGGCAAGGCACAGGCAAGGCGTGGGTACACGCAGGGTTCACGCTCAGGCGTCCGGTGTACACAGCCTCGTTGACTAAAACGGACGCCTATTAAAAAGCGTGGGTAAAGGCAAGGCATAGGCAAGGCTTGGGTCGCCGGTGTGAAACCAGCCTAAGGCTATCACGTGGGGCTTTCTCCCTGTCGGCAAACAAATCTTCATGAGAGAGAATAGCGACCGAAGAAGCAAGATGGACAATGTTGTTGTGCCAGCACATATTCTTGCAAGATCACCTCTAAAATGTCCGACTATAGTGTATAGTCAGACCTGGTTATACATATCCAGCATCAATAGAACATTAAATATATCAGATTTATTTTACCTAGAGGCTACCCATGACAATTCTGGACAACACGTGAAAAAATACAGTCGGGAGAGAGGAGAGGCGCTTGTGACTCGGCTCCAGGTTCGGCGTGCAAAAGGCGTGCGGTGTGCCTAAGGCTGGTTTCACACCGGCGACCCAAGCCTTGCCTATGCCTTGCCTTTACCCACGCTTTTAAATAGGCGTCCGTTTTAGTCAATGAGGCTGTGTACACCGGCCGCCTGAGCGTGAACCCTGCGTGTACCCACGCCTTGCCTGTGCCTTGCCGATTTTATCGAATAGGCGAGAGTTCTATTTTCACGCCGACAAGGCGCGTGCAGGCAGGCTTTTCTGTCAAGCCATGAAAGAAAAACGCGACAATATCCGTGGGAACTGCCAAAGTCAACTGAATTTCAAAATAAAATGGAGTTTCTACAACAGTATTGAGCAGAGAGAGAGAGCGAGAGAGAGATTGACGGGTGGCCCCACGTGATAACGTGGGGCTTTCTCCCTGTCGGCAAACAAATCTTCATGAGAGAGAATAGCGACCGAAGAAGCAAGATGGACAATGTTGTTGTGCCAGCACATATTCTTGCAAGATCACCTCTCTAAAATGTCCGACTATAGTCAGACCTGGTTATACATATCCAGCATCAATAGAACATTAAATATATCAGATTTATTTTACCTAGAGGCTACCCATGACAATTCTGGACAACACGTGAAAAAATACAGTCGGGAGAGAGGAGAGGCGCTTGTGACTCGGCTCCAGGTTCGGCGTGCAAAAGGCGTGCGGTGTGATCGCAAAAGCGTGTAACAGGTTCACGCCCAGCTCGGCGTAGGCGTGGGTTGAGGCAAGGCAAGGCGTGGGTCGTCGGTGTGAAACCAGCCTAAGGCTGGTTTCACACCGGCGACCCAAGCCTTGCCTATGCCTTGCCTTTACCCACGCTTTTTAATAGGCGTCCGTTTTAGTCAACGAGGCTGTGTACACCGGACGCCTGAGCGTGAACCCTGCGTGTACCCACGCCTTGCCTGTGCCTTGCCGATTTTATCGAATAGGCGAGAGTTCTATTTTCACGCCGACAAGGCGCGTGCAGGCAGGCTTTTCTGTCAAGCCATGAAAGAAAAACGCGACAATATCCGTGGGAACTGGCAAAGTCAACTGAATTTCAAAATAAAATGGAGTTTCTACAACAGTATTGAGCAGAGAGAGAGAGCGAGAGAGAGATTGACGGGTGGCTATCACGTGGGGCTTTCTCCCTGTCGGCAAACAAATCTTCATGAGAGAGAATAGCGACCGAAGAAGCAAGATGGACAATGTTGTTGTGCCAGCACATATTCTTGCAAGATCACCTCTAAAATGTCCGACTATAGTGTATAGTCAGACCTGGTTATACATATCCAGCATCAATAGAACATTAAATATATCAGATTTATTTTACCTAGAGGCTACCCATGACAATTCTGGACAACACGTGAAAAAATACAGTCGGGAGAGAGGAGAGGCGCTTGTGACTCGGCTCCAGGTTCGGCGTGCAAAAGGCGTGCGGTGTGATCGCAAAAGCGTGTAACAGGTTCACGCCCAGCTCGGCGTAGGCGTGGGTTGAGGCAAGGCAAGGCGTGGGTCGTCGGTGTGAAACCAGCCTTAAGGCTACTGCTGCCTGCTCGCGCGAGAAAGAAACGACCTCCAGAGAAAACAGCCAAAACGAACAAAGGCATTTGGCGCTCGCGCTGCCCTGCCATTTTATGCAACTAGTGTTCTTAACTGAAACTGCTTTATTCCGTATTTTCTGGCCGTTCGAGAGGTTTATACAAGCAGCGAAATGAATCATAGACCTCATTCTCTCAAACAAATACATTCAAATAGGATAAATTACCGAACAAAGCCGTTGAAATCAATACAATTGGGAGTAATGCACACTTAATGTACTTGATTAACATTAAAATGAACAAAATCACTATGGGAAAAAGTTTCTGGACACTAAGTTAACGTTACTCGTTGTAGCAACGATAAGTCTGGTTACTTACCCCTTCTTCTGAAACTTGTATCCCAGCGTCAACAATTCTTTCTATTATCCGTGGAAAGGCTCGACAACAAAGGAGGAAGAACCGCCAAACTGACCAAAGCGGAGCCAGAGCCGAAAACGCCCTTTCATGTCTGGGGACAAAATGGGGTTTGAGTCTCGTGGTCAACATCATCTAATTGCTCTTCTCGTGGTGGCAGCAGGTGGCAGTAACGAGAGTAAATACCCAGAGTGCCTTACGGCCCGAAGAAAGCCGAACTTCATTCGGAAAGATGTGACGTGCCATGGCAGCGTGGCGTGATTTCGAATCACACATAGGTTACGCAAAAACCACGCCCTGTGCCCGCCTACGCAGCAGTCAAGCGCCGGGATTGGCCAGGAGCAAGTCTTTTGTCTTCTTTTGACAGCTGGAATCTCCCACACCACAAATCGCTGGTCACACAGCCCAGCGATTTCATGAACCAACTGAATTGCTCTTGATAGGGCCCCTATCAATAAGGGACATTGAAATTAAGTATTAATGTATTAACGCCAATGAAAACGTAACACAAGCTTTTAACACACAATCGATTTTTAAACATTTATTTCAAAACATCATTGTAAAATTCAGGCCTTTAGCCAAAGCTTCAATAACAGAGCTCAGCTGACAGTTTAACCTGCAAATGAAAACTATAAAAAATATCAAATTAAAAATACAATAGGCTACAGCACATAGGCCTAGACCCCCCCCCCCCCCCCCCAGTCGTTTGTTCCAGGCCAGTGAAGTCTTAACAATCTACAAAAACATGCAATAATATAAAATCATAGATAAAAAGTTGAATCATACACAATAAATACAACCAAAAGTATAAAGGGTTAGCCTTCCCAATGGCCAGCAGCATCTGTTATTCTGGCCTCATAATAAGCACTGAGGCGGGTGGTCAGAAAGTCAAATAACATTAAAATACATTGTATGCTTTGGTGCGATGTAGGATTTTGTCTTTCAATATCCTCATTGCAGCCTCGCTGCAGGGCGTGGTTTTTGCATAACCTGTGTGCGATTCGAAATCACGAGTTTTTAGGGACCGGGATTATCAATCAATCAATCAATCAACTTTTATTATCAGACACAAGGTCCATAGAAAAACACATACATGAACAACACAAAAATAAAACACAAGAAAGAATTAAGATCTATAATAGAATGCACCTATAGCCTACCAATAGGACCACATTCATGAGTTGTATCTCACAGCACTAAACACAGGGTTGGTTAGCAGTACTATGATGGCATTCTGGGAGACAGTTAGTCTGCCGATAAATTTATACATTAGGTTTCTAAGGAGGGCCTGAAAAGTGTAGACTCCTGCCTTACAAAACAGGTCACTTGCACTACTGGACTATTGTTTGTGTGGTCGTGGCCAAATTGTGGAAGATGAGGTGTGCCACAGTTATCCACCAAGCCGTCATCCCAGGTGAAGTGATCTATAAACAAATCATAACAGAACTGAAAAGACAAAGAACACTGGACCCACACAAAGAGACCCACACCCTGGCACCTGCTCACCTTCTAACAGACCTCTATCTTTGGTAACTATTCCTTTCTACTGTTTATAAAATAAAATACAAATGTAGGCTATTTACTGTAAATGTTTGTTACCCCTGACTGAATAATTAACGGCGGATAACATCCCTTGGTTTGTATGCCTAAATCTGATTATATTAGCCTATTAGTTAGATTAGAAATTAAATTAGATATTAAAATAAGATCAGTTCTTTCTTTCTTTCTAAAATTAAAACAGCATTGCCTGCTGTAAAATCCTATCCGTGCTTGTTAAAGTTGAGCTGAACCCAAAAATGACTTTTCTTTTCTTTTAGTTCAAATACCTGGGTATGCAGGGTTACTATGATGTATGCAAAAAAAATCACAACAATCTAATTCCTTTAGTTTTTCACACTTTTTCACATCAAAAGTTCATTTTTCAAGATTTCATTGATAACGCTAATCTACAGTTTGCTGACGTCACCTAGTACTATCAAATTTCTACCCCATTTCAACCAATCATATCACGACATGCAGCTGTCAATCAACTCTTCATTTCAGGATAATTTTTTCTTCCAAATGAAGGGGAAAATGGCGCCTAGTGCCTGTCATCTGGCAGAATTCCTATCCCATAAACTAACTACTAACTTGGCCAATTGCATGAAACATGAACAAAAAACAAAAACTATAATCTCTAAGAATGCAAAGAAATGTAACTGGCTCGTTAAAACGCGCATTCCAGGAATAGGCTATCGTATTTACAGAAATAGCGTAAAAGGCGCGCCCTTGAGCGCGTGGTAGTCAGGAGTCTCCCCTCTGAGATTCCAGGCGGGCGGGCAGCACCCATGCATCGGATTGTCCGCTCGCTCTGCACGATGCAGGTGGCTGCCTGGTACTCCGCGGATCCCACTCGCGTAGCACGTCAACACGCTGAATCCCACTTGATTTGGGGGTGGGACACGCCATGATTGACCAATGCCAAAGCCAGTCGACAGAATTGTCAAATCAAATCATCGTATATGGTCCACCTCTCAATTTGTTTTCAGTCTCCGCTATTGCATTCGCCTCCGGTTCACTTCGACCTTAAAAGTACAACCTTTTGTGGCCAGCAATGATTTTGTACCTTTAAAATTAGACAAAGGTCCACAGTTGTCACCATGAGGACCATTTCCGTAACGTACAGGGTACTTTTATGACAAATGGACCTATGTATACATTATATATATATATATATATACATTATTGTTGATGACGAAAGAAAGAAATAGAAAATAACACTATAGAAACACTGCATAACGCGTCATCATTCAGAAGCCACGCCCAAGAAGACGGGGGAAAACACAAACCCCCCCTCCAATAGAGACACTGCGTAACGCGTCATCATTCAGAAACCACACCCAAGACGGGGGAAAACACAAACTCCTGTCCAATCCTGGCGTTCTCCTATGTCACGTGCATGGTTGCGTGTTGCACCAAAAGATCGTATATACGGAAGATGAACACTCCAACTTACTTCTTGACAGCTAGATCCACATTTTTCTTCACGTCAATTCTCAATGGGTACAAAAAAACTTTAACTGGCGATTTTTTACATTTGTTGTCTGCGCAGCCCCACCACACAACAGCCACCAACAGCTTTTAGCTATGTTTAATTCAAGGAAAATGACGCTGGTGTGTGGAAATGAACTGAGCTTTTCCCCCGTGATGGGCGTGGCCTATTTCATGAAGTGTCTCTATCCAATGTTGCCCTATCTATAAACTGTCAAGACTGGATTATATGATAACCATATCAATATGGCATGTTGTGAGAAACAGAGCTTGACAGTGCGCTCATGCCCGTCCAATCTTGTCAGATCTAAGCCGCCCAGAGTATGGACTATATGACAGATGTGCCTATAAGGAGGTGAAGAGAGAGGAGGAGAGAGCGCTCAGCCCAATCCAATCTGGTCAGATCTACAAGTTGTCAAGTGTGAGATACGCTATATGATAACCATATCTTCCACATCAATGTTATGGAGTTGAGGAGGGATGGAGAAGTACGTGTTGTAACTATGATGGATTTCCCCCATCCAATGCATCCTCTATGTACCATGCTGGACCCATACTGGTGCAGTACAATAAAGAGTTAAAATAATAATTATAATAATAATACAAAAACAGCTTTGAGGGAACTTGAGGGAGAATTTGATCAAAACAACAATGCTGATTTATTTTGTATATGATCTCACACAAAAGCTGTGAACAGTTTTGCAGACATTCATTTAGTTTTACAGTTATTGAGAGTTGATTTGAGTTAAGTTGTGGACCAGTGATGCCATTTGTGCATGAATGACATCACTCGTCCATATGTGTGAGACCAAGTGCAAAAAAAATCAGCATTATTGTTTTTCAGTTAAGTTCTCCTTCATAGCCCCCCCCCCCCCCCTCCAGTCACTTTTTCTAACTGTATAAAGCATTGGGGTTCTATGAAAATGTACATGTGCGCAGGCTGAATTAATGCACGTCACCATTTGCGCTAAGGAACTTATATGAATAAGAACTGAATATTAAAAGCTTCTTCCTCTATACTGCAGCATAATGACTGAGACTGCTGTTTGTAAAAAAAGAAAAGAAGAAGAAGCATAACAGCTTTGCGTCTTTTTTATATACTTTGAGCACAAATTGAGGATATTTCTTAAAAATAAATACTGGCAAACAGTGTGGCTAATCAACAGACCAGGGCAGGACTCAGCAACAAATGAAATATGTTAGAAATGATAAAATCCTTGTTTGATGGGAATCATCTATTATCATTTGAACAGCTAGTCTTTAAATACAACATACCCAGGAGAGATCTCTGGAAGTCCATCCAAATAAGAAGTTGTATTACAACAGCAGATAGAACGAAAAACATTGCCCCTGTCACCTATATTCAAGAATCATGGCGAGTAAGCTGGAGACTCAGAGGGGGAGCATCCAGGTTCTATAGTATGTTTAGAAAACACCAATCTCCAAACTATAAGGGTGTTAAGATTACAAGGGAAAAATACCTTGGAATCTCTATTCATGAAGAAACATGGAAGAAAATAGTACAGTCATGGTATTTTGTAGCTCGAGACATGCAGACACGTTTGATTTCGTTTAAAATATTGAACAGGAACTACTGGATTCCAGCAAAAATGTTTAGGCTGGGGCTTAGAGAAGAAAATAAATGTTGGAGATGTAACGAAGAAAAGGGCACACTGGTTCACATGTTATATGAATGTAAAATGGTACATGATTTTTGGATAGCTATTGTTCACTGTATTAATAACATACTGAAAACAGAAATAACTGAAGAACCAGCATTATGTATATTGGGCATTCTACCTATGGAGACCAGCCTATCCTCACAAGTGTGCTCCTGGGTGAAGCTGGCTCTCATAACGGGAAGCAGGATAGTACTAAGGCACTGGAAATCAAAAGAGAAAATTGCATTTAAAGAGTGGAGAGATAAACTGCCTAGAATAGCCTCTTTTGAGCAGCCTATCCATAAAGTTAACACCACCCTAAACGTTTTCAGGACTATATTGGAGAGGATAGGGCCCGGGCCCTTCGGAGTGGTCTCTGCGGACTGGCATGGTCTGACGTGTGACGTGTGGTGGGCCTTTGTCCATTTGTTGTGTCTGCATACCCCTGCTGTGCTTTTTTTTTTTCTGCAGTGTTAACCTTCTGCCTGCTGTGGGTGCTCTGTGCGTTTGTGTTTGTTTGTGTGTTTGCTGTTGTTGTTTTTGTTTTTGTGGAGATTGTGTGTGTTGTGTTGTGGGTGGCTGGGGACGGAGGGCATGTTATTTGTTATCGCATTCTTCACTGACTGTTTGCCCCTCTGATAACTAAAAAATGAATAAACATACTTAAAAAAAAAAAAAAATACTTGAAAATGATGAGCAGAGATAATTTCTAGTATCGGTGCTGATATTTTATTTTGAAGACTGTCGACTGATGATATGTACTAACTGATATCATCGTGTATCTCTATCAAGTATCATAAAGCAAATAAAAAGCTTTAATCACAAAAAAAAGAAATGATAAAATCCACTGGAAGGGCCTTTAAGGGCTTCTTCAGCTTGCAATCATAAGGGAACCACAGACGGCTCCTTGCGGAGCACCTTCATAAAGATACTGGACCTGGACAGCACTTTGATGGCCAGAGAGAGATGGAGAGAGAGAGAGAGAGACAGAGAGAGAGAGAGACACAGAGAGAGAGACACACACAGAGAGAGACACAGAGAGAGAGAGACAGAGAGAGAGACACAGAGAGAGAGAGACACAGAGAGAGACACAGAGAGAGACAGACAGAGAGAGATAGTGACAGACAATTTGTTCCTGTCCAGCCTTGTCAGAAGTGTATCTGTCAGGGCAGCGTGGAGTCGATACGCCGTCTATGATGAGGGGGGCTTATAGGCCCTGATGACTATCGCCCCTGACAACCATCGCCCCCGACGATGGATGAGATGGAAAACTGACATGAGAGGGAGAGAGAGAGAGAGAGAGAGAGAGAGAGAGACATACACTTTATGCCCATTCAATCATTAGATCTGCAGTGTGAGATCTTGGTGTGGTAAGTAGAGCCCGAGGCTGACAGATCCCTCTCTCTAACACTTCTGACATGAGAGAGAGAGAGAGAGAGAGAGAGAGAGAGGGAGAGGGAGAGAGAGAGAGAGAGAGAGGGAGAGAGAGAGAGAGAGAGAGAGAGGGAGAGAGAGAGAGAGAGAGAGAGAGAGAGATGATCTATAAGAGCAGTAATTGACATGACTGTCTAGAGAGGGGAAGATGGAAGGAGGAAGGGTGATGGGTTGACTGGTAGTGAGGCAGATAAAATGAGAGAGGGGGGGCGAGAGATGAGAGAGGGGGAGAGATAGGTATTGGTGGGTATTGACATTTTTCACAGCAGCTATTTTGTGTATAACAGGCAGGAGGTAACACAGGTGCATACAAGACATGAATGAGGGTTTCCAACTTCCACTCCATTTAGGTGTCCCAGTGCTTAAGGCTGTGGCCACACTGATCTGCCAGAAAATGCACAGAATGATAAAAAGGATAGATTGATGTTTCTGACATAGTCTGACTCACTGGAAGCAGGATGCAGGGATCCGCTCTGCCTAGTCTGACTCACTGGAAGCAGGATGCAGGGATACACTCTGCCTAGTCGGACTCACTGGAAGCAGGCTGCAGGGATTAAGCTCTGCCTAGTCTGACTCACTGGAAGCAGGCTGCAGGGAGAAGCTCTGCCTAGTCTGACTCACTGGAAGTAGGCTGCAGGGAGAAGCTCTGCCTAGTCTGACTCACTGGAAGCAGGCTGCGGGGAGAAGCTCTGCCTAGTCTGACTCACTGGAAGCAGGATGCAGGGAGAAGCTCTGCCTAGTCTGACTCACTGGAAGCAGGCTGCGGGGGGAAGCTCTGCCTTGTCTGACTCACTGGAAGCAGGATGCAGGGAGAAGCTCTGCCTAGTCTGACTCACTGGAAGCAGGCTGCGGGGGGAAGCTCTGCCTAGTCTGACTCACTGGAAGCAGGATGCAGGGAGAAGCTCTGCCTAGTCTGAGTCACTGGAAGCAGGCTGCGGGGGGAAGCTCTGCCTAGTCTGACTCACTGGAAGCAGGCTGCGGGGGGAAGCTCTGCCTTGTCTGACTCACTGGAAGCAGGATGCAGGGAGAAGCTCTGCCTAGTCTGACTCACTGGAAGCAGGCTGCGGGGGGAAGCTCTGCCTAGTCTGACTCACTGGAAGCAGGCTGTAGGGAGAAGCTCTGCCTAGTCTGACTCACTGGAAGCAGGATGCAGGGAGAAGCTCTGTCTAGTCTGACTCACTGGAAGCAGGCTGTAGGGAGAAGCTCTGCCTAGTCTGACTCACTGGAAGCAGGATGCAGGGAGAAGCTCTGCCTAGTCTGACTCACTGGAAGCAGGATGCAGGGAGAAGCTCTGCCTAGTCTGACTCACTGGAAGCAGGATGCAGGGAGAAGCTCTGCCTAGTCTGACTCACTGGAAGCAGGATGCAGGGAGAAGCTCTGCCTAGTCTGACTCACTGGAAGCAGGATGCAGGGAGAAGCTCTGCCTAGTCTGACTCACTGGAAGCAGGCTGCGGGGAGAAGCTCTGCCTAGTCTGACTCACTGGAAGCAGGATGCAGGGAGAAGCTCTGCCTAGTCTGACTCACTGGAAGTAGGCTGTGGGGAGAAGCTCTGCTTTTGGCTCCGACCATTTCAGTCGCGTGTCGCTCCCAAATGCCTCTGCTGCTGTGAAACAACAACAACACTAGCTAGCTAGCAAGCTATAGCAACGAGGGCTGCACAAATACTGTATATCATTTCAGCATCATCATGGCAATGTGCACACTCACATCGTACACAATTTCACACAACCACATACAGTACAACATTTTGTATAGCTTTATGCACGGGCAAGACTATCTGTGATAACAGTCACGCCAATCAAATAATTGCATTTGGGAAAGGAAACAAGTTTGATGTAAGATAGACTTATGGCTCATTTCCACCACATTTTACTGCCCTGTACAGCTCGTCACCACTCGGCTCTAATCGTATCAGCCCTATGGACGTTTTGCTTCCACCGCGGATCATCAGCCCCCACCCACCCCCGCCCACAGCTGGTCGTCTAAAAATAGCGACCGCATATCTGTCCTTCGGCTATAACATAACGTTACAATTAAATCCATCCACAGAACTTTTAAACTGTTTATGAAATACTGGTGCCTCTAAATGACCTACAGTGTACATGGGCAAATGTGACAATCGGCCAAGAGAATGATATCACAGGCATGCGCTGCGCTGCGCTGTGCGGGGACGGGAGAGGCGCAACAGAGTGAAGCCTCTACCCCGCAGCCTCTCACCAGGCAAGACCGGGGCTTCCAAACACCCGCTGCGGCCTAGCGGAGCGCTGCAGCCTCCACTCAGCTACAGAGCTCCCTGAGCGAGCAGCGGACTTTTTCTCAGACAATTGAACACCCGCCACGATTTTATTTCACCGGAGGTGAAGGCAGCGACACAAAATACTGATGGAAATATACATAACAGAAGATAAGGTAAGACCACTAAACTGGTATGCAGCCGCCAGCATTGCATTGACAGTCAGTAGACAGAGTAAACACGATTCTCTCTGACCAATCAGTAGCCATCAGAGTTTTACGTCACCATTTGGGACCTACTCGCCAGCCCGAAGTACCCCGACGAGGCAGGGACCAAAAGTAGCACGACTCGGCCACAAAACAAACCGAGCTGGGCCGGTTTTTGACGGTGGGATGAGACCAAAAGTCGAGTCGAGCGGAGCGGGACCGCGCTACTAGCTGCTGTGGAATTGGGCCAATAGAGGGAGAGCAGATGGAAGATAGTGTGAACAGAGAGGGGGGTGAGTGTGTGTGTGTGTGTGTGTGTGTGTGTGTGTGTGTGTGTGTGTGTGTGTGTGTGTGTGTGTGTGTGTGTGTGTGTGTGTGTGTGTGTGTGAGAGAGAGAGAGAGAGAGTGCAGAAGTGTGTGAGTATGTGCGTGTGTGTGTGTGTGTGTGTGTGTGTGTGTGTGTGTGTGTGTGTGTGTGTGTCTGTCTGTCTGTCTGTCTGTCTGTCTGTCTGTGTGAGAGAGAGAAAGAGAGAGAGAAAGCGAGAGGGGGCAGAAGTGTGTGAGTGTGTGAGTGACAGGTCTGATTGCCATGTTGACAGGAGGAGAGAGAGAGCCAGCTGGGGTCATGTCTCTCTCTGTCTGTCTGTCTGCTGACACCGACATGGCCGGCTGGAGAGAGAGATGGAGAGAAGCTTGTATCTTAACCTTTGACCATATTGGAGATATTGTTTGCAGCTTTGGTATTGCAGGGGCCAATACGTCCACTGTATACAACCGCACAGCAGAACACGACCACAGGATATCTGCAGAGGCTTTGAGAAGCTTGGTGATATACACCAGAGACGTAGCCACCGTAATGTCACTCATTGGTTTTTGGACTGGCGTTTTGAAGCCTCGAGGTTGATATTTTCACCGTCACCATCTTGGTTATTGGACGAGAAGAGCCGCAGCACCACCGGCTATTGGTCCACGATCGGCGAGCTGCGCGATCACTGGACAGGCGACCTGTCAATCATTCCCAAAAACATTGTCTGCTCTAAATGGGACCATCATTTCATTTACTAACAGCTTTAAGTCTTGAAACTAGCGATTAAGACTAGAGACGCACCGATTGTCATTTTCTTGGCCGGTTACGATTTTTGAATAGTCTGACTTGTCGATACCGATTTTGGCCGATTCCGATTTTCTTTTTAAGAACAATAACTGACGGGTTATTTTTTTACGTTATTTTTTTTTTTTTTTTACTTTGCTTTAATAGAAAATTAAGATTCATGTCACATTTCTTATCATTGGCATGAGGTAGGACGATCTCACTCAAAAACATCTAAAAATAAAAGTGTTCCAGGTTACTGGACAGAGCTTTTCTTTTTTGTGTAAATACAATGAATATAAAACAATTAATTCCGGTATATCCCACAGCTATCATGCATTTACTTTTCCAAAAGAAAAAAGGTGCAACAGAACAGGGGCTATAGATGGAAAGTAGCCGATGGCTAAATCTGTTACAAAGCATCTCTTCCCCTATGGGGTTTAATGTTTTTTTGTATATGTCCCTGCCAAATAAACTAATACAATAAAATAAATAAACATCAAAATGTTATCCACGGACAAGGAGTTTATAGCCTATAGGTCTGGAGCCCAGACCTTCGAAGCCATGCCCACTCTACAGTTGTGCATTTGGCTGTTCTTGAGTAGATGAGGAAATTAGTTTGAGTTGACTCAGTTTGAATATCGTAGTTTACACACAGAGTCTGTTTTTTTTAATCCGCCATCCGAAAAAAAATCATCACGCACAGAAAATCTTGCACACTGGTCCGATGCGTTTTATTATTATGTTCGTTGTTCTATTCGCAATATGAAACAAATAGTCCTCTCCTGTATCCATGTCTGACAGATAGCAGCAGCAGCTGATCTGCAGCAGGCAGCGGTGATGTGGACTGCAGCTGGTCGGGGAATGTAACCATATACTGGACACAGGGCTCGATAGTAGCCTACCTTCACTTCGCCAAGCCGGCTGTGTTGCGCTGTGGCCGGGGAGAGAGAGGGGCCGGTGAGGTGAAGCGAGCCGCTCAGACTGGAGCGGGACTCGGCAACGTACCCTGCCCCTCCGCGGCTTATTTTCAACTTGCATGTGTGACAAACTGTAAAATTTCCACAATGAGGAGGACATGCTGGCGTGTTTCCTTTTGGCTGCTTGGGGTGCGCGCACGTCAAGTGAATGCATGCATCGTGTACCTGCAGCTAATTGACCAAACAAAAAAAGGGGAAAGCCGACCGGTGCGCAGAATCGGCTATGTGGACTGACCGGCGCCGGTCACCGGTCGAGGCCGATCAGCTGAAAATCGGCCATTTCCGGTCACGTGCCGATCGATCGGTGCATCCCTAATTAAGACCATAAACATTAGGTCTTACTGAGGCCATACTGTATATCATGTGAGAAGTAGGGGCATTTTCAAAATCGCTGCCACTCAACTGGACCTCTTTTGCAGCCAGTGAAGGCCATTCGAAAGAATGCAGGTTTAAATTACTTCCCCATTGGCTTCACAAATGGAGCTAGGAGCTAGCCCACTGATAAATACCCAGGGCTCAGTGATGACTTGACCAGGTGTAGCCTGATATTGATTGGATATTAGTCAGTCCATTTTGACAGAAATAACATTTTTGCAAAGACAATGATGGGTGTTAAATAAAATCTGTTCTGCCCAAACACCAATGAAAAACAGTTGCATGAACAGTTCACACTTAAGTCCCGCCCACGAGGGCGCTGATTGGCTCAACATGTTCTCTGAGTGAGAACAAGACGTTGACAAGGCAAACACCAGACTCTCCATTCAACAGAACCCTAAACCTAACCCAGGGCAAACACCAGAATCTCTGAACAGTTCAACAGAATCTCAAAAGTGGATGATCCAGGAGCCTTCAACATCCTGTCAGACCCAAACAACAGAGCAGCCTGGCAGCAGACAGACAGGTAGGCAGGCAGGCAGGCAGGCAGGCAGACAGACAGACACGCAGACAGTAGACAGATAGACAGTAGACAGATAGACAGTAGACAGGCAGGCAGGCAGACAGACAGACAGGCAGACCGACAGTAGACAGGCAGACAGCTGCAGGCAGACAGGCAGACAGACAGACTACCTGTAGGCAGAGCAGGGTCCATGGTGGGCTTCTCCCAGGTGTTGACTTGCTCCCAGGTAAATCCACTGGTCCCCAGAGAGACACTGTATCCACAGCTGCTATACGACTCCTCAAACGAACAGCCACCTGAACAGACAGAGAGAGAGAGAGAGAGAGAGAGAAATTGTTTATATTCCCATATATTTGCAGATGAGCTCTTCTCCAGACCAACTTTCACTGGGCGAGGTGGAGAGAGAGATAGACAGAAGAAACATTGGAAGAAAGATAGGGCTCCAAGTGCAACTAACAATGTTCACTATGGATTGAACTGTTTACTGATTATTTTCTTGACTAATCGATAAGTCGGTTGAAATGGTGAAAAATGTCGATCACTTTTTCCCCAAAGCCCAAGACAACGTCCTCAGTCGTCACGTTTTCTTTTGTCCTGAGTGACCAACAGTCAAAGAGAATCAGTTTACTGTCATACAAGACTAAAGAAACCAGAAAATATTCTGCATTTAAGAAGCTGGAACCAGAGAGTTTGTCATTTTCAATTTAAAAAAATTGTTGGTGATTAATTTCCCGTCGATCGACTAAGCAATTACAGTAATCAGCTGTTGCAGCGGTAAAAACAACATGACATGAAATCTCTCACAATAAAGTCACTAAAAACACCTCAGAAACTCACAAACTCCCACCTGCTAGTGTCTTTCTACAGATGTGCAATAGAGAGCGTGCTGACATATGCCATCACTGCCTGGTACGGCAGCTGCACAGCTCAGGACAGTAAACCACTACATAACATCATCAAAACAGCAGGTAAGATCATCAGAACACAACTCCCCCCCCTTGAGGACATTTACAACACCCGCTGCTTGAACAGAACTAAGAGCATCCTCAAAGACACCACTCACCCCGGTTACCACCTGTTCACTCCCCTACCCTCCGGAAGGCGCTACAGGACACTAAAAACTCGCACTTCCAGATTCCATAACTCCTTCTTCCCAAGCGCCGTCACAATACTCAATAAATCACAATCACTTCCCAAATTATAAAGTATAAAGTATTATGCTGCTGTCATATGTGTGTATATATGTATATATGTATATATGAATATATATATATATATAGATTTATATTACATATAGTTACTACCCTATTTATTATTAAGTCTATCTACTGTGGGGTCTGGTGAATCGTTGGTGAATTGTCTGGCTGTACTGTTTGCACAAAGGGGAGTTTGCAATTGCCATTTCGTTGTAAGATTTTATTATGCAATGACAAATAAACTACTATTACTATTTACCCCCTGACAATGGGGCCAATTATGTTTTTTTGTTTTTTTAAAATATAATAGTCACATTTTCTTTTCTCACAGTGCATGTTGCATCCTGCAGCCTCTAAACATACAGAAATGTGACAATATTGTAAATGGTAAATGGCCTGCATTTATATAGCGCTTTTATCCAAAGCGCTTTACAGTCAGTAGTCACCCATTCACACACCTATGGCGGCAGGTTACCACGCAGGGTGCTGGCACACCAACGGGAGCAATTTGGGGTTCAGTGTCTTGCCCAAGGAGGCAAGGACACTTCGACATGCAGGCTGGAGGAGCCGGGAATCGAACCACCGACCTCTTTTATCCAAAGCGATTAGTGGACGACCCGCTCTACCTCCTGAGCTATGGAGGACCAGGAGAGTCTTACGCTAATGAATAGAGTGTCCCCTTAATAATTATCCAATCATACAATTAAAAAGAGTAATTTCAAAATGGATTCACAAATGACGTATTAATACATCATTAAAAAGTTGGAATTTGGAAAAGGAACTTCAAAAACATCCATTAAACAGTGTATTTCAAAATGGAATTACGAATACATCATTTAAAACATAATTGAATACATTGTTTCCTTATTCCTATTCGAAATAACCATTTGGAATTGTATTTGAAGTCACTATATTAAATCCCTGATTCGAAATAACGATTGGAAATGCCATTTACCCATTGCATGACACTTTTGGCCTTAGCCTAGAAAAACTGTGTAAAACAATGCAAATTAGACATGTACTTTAATTTTAAATTTGACATACCTTGTAGGCCCTGGAGAGTCTTAAGCTAATGAATAGAGTGTTCCTTTAATAATTATCTAATCGTACAATTAAAACGAGTAATTTCAAAAAGAATTCACAAATGACGTATTAATACATCATTAAAAAGTCGTATTTGGAAAAGGAACTTCAAAAACATCCATTAAACAGTGTATTTCAAAATGGAATTACGAATACATCATTTAAAACATCATTTAAACAGTGTATTTCAAAATGGAATTACGAATACATCATTTAAAACATCATTTAATACATCATTTCCTTATTCCTATTCGAAATAACCATTTGTAATTGTATTTGAAGTCACTGTTTCAAAACTAATTAAAAAAAACGTTTGGAAAACCATTTCGTTTTAACATGACACTTTTTGCTCTTTGTCCCCAGCCAAACAGTGTCAATCGTGAATTGAGCCCCCTAATGCAAATGAGCCATGTAACAGGCTCTCTGATTGGCTAGAGAGCTTTGAGGCACGAAAGAGCCTGGCTCAGTGGACTGCCTCTCTAGCCAATCAGAGAGCCTGTTACATGGCTCATTTGCATTAGGACCATGGATTCACGATTGACACTGTTTGGCTGGGGACAAAGAGCAAAAAAGTGTCATGTTAAAACAAAATGGTTTTCCAATCGGTTTTTTGAATTGGTTTTGAAATAGTGACTTCAAATACAATTCCAAATGGTTATTTCGAATAGGAATAAGGAAATGATGTATTAAATGATGTTTTAAATGATGTATTCGTAATTCCATTTTGAAATACACTGTTTAAATGATGTTTTAAATGATGTATTCGTAATTCCATTTTGAAATACACTGTTTAATGGATGTTTTTGAAGTTCCTTTTCCAAATACAACTTTTTAATGATGTATTAATACGTCATTTGTGAATTCTTTTTGAAATTACTCTTTTTAATTGTACGATTAGATAATTATTAAAAGAACACTCTATTCATTAGCTTAAGACTCTCCAGGGCCTACAAGGTATGTCAAATTTAAAATTAAGGTACATGTCTAATTTGCATTGTTTTACACAGTTTTTCTAGGCTAAGGCCAAAAGTGTCATGCAATGGGTAAATGGCATTTCCAATCGTTATTTCGAATCGGGGATTTAATATAGTGACTTCAAATACAATTCCAAATGGTTATTTCGAATAGGAATAAGGAAACGATGTATTAAATGATGTTTTAAATGATGTATTCGTAATTCCATTTTGAAATACACTGTTTAATGGATGTTTTTGAAGTTCCTTTTCCAAATACGACTTTTTAATGATGTATTAACACGTCATTTGTGAATTATTTTTGAAATTACTCTTTTTAATTGTACGATTGGATAATTATTAAGGGGACACTCTATTCATTAGCGTAAGACCCTCCTGGTCCTCCATACTGAGCTACTGTACAGGCGCCCCATATTGTGTTTTAGAGAAATGTATTCATACACTGGAAAATGTAAATTCAGAGGAAGAGAGGTAAAGAATAGGATAAAGGATAGAGGATAACAGATGTGACCCTTCAGTTAGTATCAAAACTGATGCTGGTTAGTTTGGAGAATTGACATTTTGTAAACTGCTTTAGTTACATTGTGTCTAAGCTGGTGAATTTGGTCACATTTTCAAAGCGGGTGATTGAGACAAAGAAGATAGAGTTGAGGGGCATATAGCCATGGATTAAACTGTGGTGTGGTTTGACATGGTCGGCTCAACTACAGTGAATGCAAGAGGTGCGTAATTATGGCGTACCTGAGTGATGCGCTCTTTAAAGTGGAAATTCGTTCACAAGCAACAGATTTTAGTTCTGAGCTTTTTCTATTTTACACTAAATCCGACAGGTTTAGTTCAGTAAATAGTTTGAGAATTCTGGGTATCGATTTCCTGCCAGCATTTCCCTCTTCTCATCAATGTGCGCAGCTCCAGGAAGCATGCGACAATTACAAACACACACCAAATAGCAGGTGGAACGGTCAAACCAGATCCCTACTGTATTTTTTATCCAAGTACTATTCATACTGGTTTAAATAAACAATTTGATACTATTTCCAATCTTTGCTGAGCAAGAATTTTGTGCAAAAAGAATTAAACGCAGGTCCCAAATAGACCTGGGGTCTGGCTACATATTTTGTAAAAAAACGAGTTTAAAAGGAAAAGTCGCCAGCCAGCACCAGCTTTGCTGAGCATTTTCAGTGATCTTCCGGGACACACAGAA
>NW_028152063.1:180000-201470 GCF_964638095.1 Poromitra crassiceps
TGCAGTAGTAATTGTTACTTTGTTACTTGTTGCAGTAGTAATTGTTACTTTGTTGCAGTAGTAATTGTTACTTTATTACTTGTTGCAGTAGTAATTGTTACTTTGTTGCAGTAGTAATTGTTACTTTGTTGCAGTAGTAATTGTTACTTTGTTGCAGTAGTAATTGCCTGAATGAAGAGAGGAGAGAAGAGCAGCCACATAAAGGTGAGAAACTGACAAAAGCTGACATTCACTGCCTCATATTCACTTGATTCACATGGTGGCCATATTGGATTTGCAGACAAATTATTCATTTGAGCTCGATAAAATCCAAATCAAAGTCTGTACAACAGCTGGATTAAAGGAAACATGCATGATGTTGATCTGTAAAATCCACCTTTTAGCATTATATTTCTCAAACTGGTGTTTATTTTAGTTTAAAGGTTGTTACTTCAGCTTCACTGTCTTCCAGGTAGGGTTTCCCTCACCATCCAATATGGCCGCCGTGTGAATAAAGAAAACAGAGCAAGGCACTCACAACAATTTATGCTATTGGTCGGGGTCTGGTTCGGGCGACGCAGAAAGAAAAACAATGATGTGTGTATTTGCAGTAGGCTAATTTGCACTTTAATTGGGGACTAACCCCTAAAACATATTTTTCCTGCTTTTAACCAATATATATGTATATTATTTGTATTATATTTGTATATTATCAGCTTTATTTTATGCATTCAAAAGTAGCGCGAGCCCCCTTCCTGGCTATAGAGCTATAGACCCACAGAGCTGGGGCAACGCAAGGCATTGTGGGTATTGTGCAGCCTCATGTTGCAACACTTACATCAAGTAGCACATGTTATTGAGGGAAATACAAATTATTTCTCTCTGTATCCCAAGTTTCAAAAACAACCCAGTGGGTGGTTATTACAAAAAATATTTTCTAAAAGATATGTAAATGGCTGTTATAAATTAATCAATACTTTGATAATTGCACGCATGCATGTTATTCAGTAGTGATCTCATTATAAATCAAAAGAAATCACAGAAATCTCATTAGAATATTCAATATGAGAGCTGTGCTGAGAGCTTAACACCGATACCAGGGGAGACTGCGGGGCAACAGCAGTCCTCTGAGTGTGTGTGTGTGTGTGTGTGTGTGTGCGTGTGTGTGTGTTTGTGTGTGTGTGTGTCTGTGTGGTAAGTGAGATTGCATGCCCTGCTCCAGTTTTGGAAACCAGTACAACTCCTCCCCTCCCTGGGTCTTATTGATAGATATACAGACGTGCGCGCACACACACACACACACACACACACACACACACACACACACACACACACACACACACACAGCTTCAAGCCATAGGAAACGCACGTTTCCTCATTTTCACAACTTAATGTGTCAGACAATTAGGATAATTAAAACATAACAGTGAATATTCAGGTTTGGCTATAGGTGTGTGTGTGTGTGTGTGTGTGTGTGTGTGTGTGTGTGTGTGTGTGTGTGTGTGTGTGTGTGTGTGTGTGTGTGTGCGAGTGCGCGTTTGAGAGAGAGACAGAGAGAGAGAGAGAGAGAGAGAGAGAGAGAGAGAGAGAGAGAGGGAGAGAGACACATTGTTTATGTATACATGTGCATGAGTTGTAAATTGTGTGTGTCAGGGTGGGGCTGCGTGTGTGTGCGTGTGTGTGTGTGTGTGTGCGTGTGTGTGTGTGTGTGTGTGTCACACGTACACTGCACGCCTGTCTGTATGTGACACCAAAACAAGCAGAATCCCTTCATCTCAGCTAATTAACACTGCTGTAACCAATATGATCAATTATTGATATAAAGCCCTGAGCGTACTAACAGATGCCTATCACACACACACACACACACACACACACACACACACACACACACACACACACACACACAGACGTGCATTGTTTCCAATGTTCTCTGTCAGATGTAACAGGTATGAATATTGTTGCACCAGCTGTGTGAGTTCACAGCTGTGTGAGTTCACAGCTGTGTGAGTTCACAGCTGACATAGTTTGAGCATAAAGTCTTATTAAGTCAGTTTACGCACTACTAAAATGTTTGTGGTTGCACCAACTGAAATAGCTGAAACAGGCATAATTTACGACTTAAATCTTCACCTCATTATGCACTATAGGGATGGGGATCGATTGATAGCATTTTTTAGTCTGCTTAACGATCCGGGTCCTTATCGATACCACTATTGATACTTTTCTATTATTTGGTGGAAAGACGAGACCACAGTAAATTCATAACAGAACTGGTGCTTTTATCGCTTAACTGTGAGTCTGTGACTGCAGAATGATTAGCCTCGCCTTCAATAAACACTGCTGATGCTGGGCATTTATTTCAAAAAGCAAATAGCAAAATAATACAAACACAGCAGCAACAACACTTTTTCCAACAATAAAGAAAATAAATAATATGCTGTTGACATACAGAGCCTTTAATGGTTGTATTTTAATTTAAATATTTGCTTTGATTAAAAATAAATCTTGGCATTAGTAGATGTATTATAACAAGCTGTTAGGAAGTTCAACAGGTCCTAATTCCCTCTGTAATATCAATTTGATATTGCTGTGAAACACACATTTATCATATATATATATATATATATATATATATATATATTAGGGCTGTCAATCGATTAAAATATTTAATCGCAATTAATCGCATGGACTCCATAGTTAACTCACGATTAATCGCAAATTAATCGCATTTTTTTAATCTGTTCTAAATCTACCTTAAACCGAGGTAGGCTACCTTAAACCTGAGAGCTTTGTGCCAAGATGCACTGTTGTATTAATATGGGTAGCTATCATTAGTATGGGTGAGTATTTGGCCATTGGTAATATTGTTATTATTGCTACTAGTTACTGGGAATACACATCTCTCAAGCTGCACTGTGTGAAGTTAATTGGTGCTATCCTCTACATCTCTCCAGCCACAGACAGGAGAAGCTGCCGTGCATGCTCTCTCCCCCCTCTCTCTTTCTCTCTCGGTATCTCTCTCCCTCGTTCCCGTTCTCCGTCGATCCCTCTCTCACTGCCTGTCTGTCTCGCTCGCTCGCTTTCTCTGCCTCTCTCTCTCCCTCTCTGTCTCCCCACCCCCCGTTCTCCGTCTGTCTGTCTCTCACTCTCTCTGCCACGGTGAGACGAGACAGACGGGGAGAGCTGACGCGCTCCCTCTCCCTCTCTCTCTCACCCAAAATGCAGGACATATTTCTCAATTTGAAGCTGAACTTGCCAATATACCCATTTTATTCCTCCTTTTCTGGTCACGGAGCTTTGTTTCTGCTTGATATCAACGTTAATGCTTCCTGATTTCCAAAACTACGGCGCGGACCAAGGCTCAAACATCACAGAACGTGCATGCGTTAATCGCGCGTTAAAAAAATGAGTGGCGTTAATAGGCACGATAGTTAACGCGCGATTAACGCGTTAACGCTGACAGCCCTAATATATATATATATATATATATATATATATATATATATATATATATATATATATATATATATATATATATATTACACTCATTAGTGACATTGACTTGGGCGTGGTTAATGGCTTGCTGTGTTGTGATTGGATGCTGCGAGTTGAACCAAACCTGTGGCCTTTTTGACAGGACAGTCTCTCTAGCTGTTGCTCCACCACTTGTCTTCAGAATGGCTCATGTATTGAAATCAGTTGCCAGTCGCTCTGGAAAGTGGGACCAAAGCGAATGCAAGGTCAGTGGGGTCAAGGTCAATACTCGGTATGTACAAGCTGAGCTTCAGTTAGCGTGACCCCACCGACCTTTGCTTTCGTTTTTGCCCAACTTTCCAGAGCTACTATGAGGAACAGCCTGGACTGTGCTGAGAAAGAAAACTCTACAGTACCCATCCACATCGGTAAGTATAGCAGATAGGGCTAGACTTTAAAAAAGTGAACTATCCCTTTAAAAGAGCTTCTCCTGGTTGTTGTCTCTGCTGTTGAGATGTCATTTGTTTTGCTGTCACAAAAATACAAGAAAATACAAATCACATGAAAACATTTCGCCCGCGCATAATGTTGAAACTTAAAATAAAAAACAACAACCCTGAAGAAGGCTGTTTGTGCCGCTACGCGTGGGTCATGTCCCAGGTACGGCAACCATTTTAGGGCATCCTCGTCCATCAGAGTATAGGCTATCGTTCCTCAGTCTAAGCGTTGTCAGTTGTCATGTCTCCTATAGTAAACCATGTCGAGTGTGCTCTGAAACACCTTCAGTCCTCACACGAAAACGCTGTCATTCCTCCTGCCTCACTTATCACTCAAACTAGCTGTCAGGCATCACTCCTCACGTCTCACACAAAAACGTTGTCGATCTTCCTGCAGACTAGTTGTCAGACATCACTCAAACTAGCTGTCACGCATGCTGTGTGTCACCATGCTGTGTGTCACCATGCTGTGTGTCACCATGCTGTGTGTCGCCATGCTGTGAACCAGAAGCAACCAAATTCAACTCGGTGGAGTGGGCGGAGTCAAAGGTCTGGAGGGTAATCAGCTGTTACAAAAGATTCTTCTGCTAGACTTCACACTGTCATCTGCCAGATGACACCATCGCACTGCATCTAGATCACTGTGACATGCACACGCACACACACACACACACACACACACACACACACACGCGCACACACACACACACACACACACACACACACACGCGCACACACACACACCCTCTGATGATAACCCATATCTCTCATACTATTTCCATTCCCCGAAGGCACCAATCACAGCCATTAGAACATTTCATGACAGCCAATCCTAACGCAGGATGACAGGACTGACGGGAGTCACACACCAATGGGAGGCGAGGCAGCCGAGGGCGACCGGGTCTAAAGAGTCTGTTTTCTGCTCACTTAGATAACATCTAGTGATCTCTGTGTGTGTGTGTTTGTGTGTCTGTGTGTCCTATCTTGTAGTTAACTCATATTAAATCAACTGTCAGCCAACATGCCTTGCTCCTTAAATATCCCCATTAAGTCATCTACAACCAGATGTCATCCTTCATCTATCGCCATGTAATACCACACACACACACACACACACACACACACACACACACACACACACACACACACACACACACACACACACACACACACACACACACACACACACACACACACACACACACACACACACACACACACACACACACACACACAGGCAAACAAACAACTAAATGCCATTACTGCCACTCCAATAAGCCTGGATAACAGGAGGTTTATTACACACACATACACATACACATACACATACACATACACACATACACACTATATATATATATATATATATATATATATATATAGTTATAGTTATAGAGACTCTTCTTGGTGCTTTCACAAAATATTTACACAATGAGCTTTTTTAATAAGCTATAGGCATCTCGCGCGCTCGATTCCTAGGCTCGCCCACTGCCCCTGCAGCTCGCATGCACAGCTTGGCCTCGACCGCAGCTCGGCTGCTGCCTGGCCTCGCCTGCCCTATTCGCACACACACAATGTCTCCCTCTCTCTCTCCCTCAGTCTCTCTCCCTCAGTCTATCCACCCTCTCTCTCTCCCTCAGTCTATCCACCCTCTCTCTCCTCTCTCCCTCTCCCTCTCCCTCAGTCTCTCTCGCTCGTGTGTGTGTCACTGATGACATCATCAGTGATGTCATCAGTGACATCATCACTGAACTATAGCCTTGTGTGTATGAATTTATGACATCACTGATGATGTCATCAGTGGGACAGACAGAGCCCTAGCTCCCTTTTATATACTGATGATTGTCATCAGTAATTTGGATATAGTGACTAATATAATTGGATAAAGGCTCAAATGACATCACTTTACTGTAATGCAGCCTTTAAAAGCAGGAACACACTTATCATAACATATCATATCAGTAGCCAACATCTAAGATGAGATCTAGTCTTATATCACAACATCCTATTGCCCCCAGACCATTGAAGGGCCTTCACCCCACGGGTCCCAGAGCAACAACTTCCCCAATCTGTGTGTGTGTGTGTGTGTGTGTGTGTGTGTGTGTGTGTGTGTGTGTGTGTGTGTGTGTGTCTGTGTGTGTGCGTGCATGCGTGTGTGTGTGTGTGTGTGTGTGTGTGTGTGTGTGTGTGTGCGTTTGTGCATGACCCATCTTACAGGGGAAGTGTTTTCCCGGCAGGTCTATTGCGACTTTAATTATCTGCAACATGAATCGATAGAAGCTGCCTACTAACCTTTAGTTCTGCATGAGAGAACACAACACACACACACACACACACACACAGGAATACGCACAAAAATAAGCCAACACGTTCTCACTCTGAACTCATGCCACAGAACCTCTTTGTCAACACCTTTGGGGAACTCCGTAACGCTCCGCAGAGCCTCCGGCGTTTTATGGAACGCAGTACTCCACACCTGTAGGTTCATCTCTAGGTCAAAGGCTCCTGGTCCAGAACGGGTTGGGTAGTATGGTAGTATCACCCAGGGGATGGTAGTAGGCTACCACCCGGGTGAGGGGCATGGTAAGTGGAGGGCGTGCCAGCAGAGCCTTAAAGCCCTCCAGTGTATTTTGTCATTTTGAAGATATTTCATGTGTTGCTGGGTCCTGACCTGGTGATGTGACCTGGTCAAGAATTTGATGTCCTGGTGTTTGTATTTTAATAGGACATCCGTGCGTAATGACGTATCCAAGGATCTCTCCTGCACTGCACTGCACTGCGCTGGGCAGAGAATAATGGTGCGCTCAAGCGCAGCGGGGTATTTTTGTGCTATTTCAGAGGTGTCAGTGCAAAGAGTTGCGCGCAGGATGATAGCAAACGTGAGGATTTAGCACAGCCACGCCTGGTTTAGCATATATATATATATACATATATATATATATATATATATATATATATATATATATATATATATATATACATATATATATATATACGCCTGGTTTAGCATATACATATATATATATACGGCACACCCACAGCTGCACCGAGGTGGAAAAACCGACACAAAAGTGCCTGCTATCGTGGCCGGAGCGCAAAATGGCCGTCGGCGCTCATCCACGATAGCGTAGACACGGTGTTACAGCGCACAAAAAGCAGACAGCGCTTGACGGCGATAGGGCCCATCCAAAAGCTGACTGGAGGGGGCGGGGCTTCAAGGATGTGCACAATCAATTCAGTCATTTGCACAGAGCAGAAGACACACACACACACACACACACACGCACATGCACACACACACACACACACACACACACACACACACACACACACACACACACACACACACACTCACTTTAGCTCACA
This sequence comes from Poromitra crassiceps, assembly GCF_964638095.1. NCBI lineage: Eukaryota > Metazoa > Chordata > Actinopteri > Beryciformes > Melamphaidae > Poromitra > Poromitra crassiceps. The sequence goes on from NW_028152063.1 coordinate 187,320, forward strand.
CAAGCCTCCTGTTTGAATGACTGGTTGCGGCAGCCGCAGTAAATTAGAGGAGAAGAGGTTGACAAAGGCAAGCAAATTACACACACACACATGCACACAGACACACACACATGCACACACACACACGCACACACCCACACATGCACACATAGACACACACACAGCTCACTCGATTTATGTCCTCCCTCAAGCTGTTGTAATTCTGTTCCGCTCCCCAAACACCCTTTAACCTCACCCAAATCAAACACACACACACACACACACACACACACACACACACACGTGCACACACACAGATGCATGCACACACACACACACACACACACACACACATACACGCACACACACACGTACATACACACACCACACACATACACACATGCACGCACGCACACACACGCGCACACTCTTGAAAACCAATGTTGTCCTGTTTAGCCATTCATTCAAATCCAGTGGGGGTTTTCCATAAAGCTGGCCTATCACGGCCTGGCATGGCACGGCCTATCACGGCCTGGTACGGCCTATCACGGCCTGGTACAGCCTATCACGGCCTGGCATGGCACGGCCTATCACGGCCTGGCATGGCCTATCACGGCCTGGCATGGCCTATCACGTCCTGGCACGGCACGGCCTATCACGGCCTGGTACGGCCTATCACGGCCTGGCACGGCTTTGCGTTTCCATACAACAGGGCTTCCTGCTCCAAGGTGTGTTTGGTGTCACAAAGCAGTGGCAGCATGGATACGATTTCACGATTTCAGACGGACAAGCCCGTCTTTTATTGTCACACGATTACACATCAACACATGCACGGACGGCCACAAACACACACATGCTGACGGTGGCCGGTGAAATTTGTCCTCTGCATTTAACCCATCCTGGCTTGTCCTTTCCTCCAGGGGGCAGGCCAGGAGCAGTGGTCGCTTTCTCGTACAGCGCCCGGGGACCAACTTCGGATGTTGTCGTCACTGGTCGGATGACGATGACGATCTGATCTTCTGCATGTTTTTAATGGGGGGGGGGGGGGGGGGGGGGGGGGGGGGTTATATACGGAGGAACCCCCCTGGGGGAGCATGGGGAGAACATGCAAACTCCACACAGACAGAAAGGCCCTTACGACGAGATACCCCACCTGGGCAGTAGGCACTGAAGATATGGGGGGGAACACAACCACAGCGCTCACAGTGTCCCAGGCGAGAATCGAACTCAGGACCTTCTGACTGTGAGGCGACAGCTCTACCACTGAGCCACCGTGCCCCCACACACACTCACACTCACACTCACACTCACACTCACACTCACACTCACACTCACACTCACACGCACACACACACACACACACACACACACACACACACATGGATATCACTGTGTACAAGCTGTGCTTTAGTGCAGTGTTTCCCAACTGTGGGTTGCAGATGTGTGCATGAGAACAAAACAGTTGTTCTACTCATTCAGGACGCTGCCAACATGACTTTCAGAGGCTGTTTTTAAAGCCAGAGTGAAGATACTGGTACCATATGAAACTAGAAGATGCATCCATTGGTGGTTGGCTTCTTCTTCTTTTTGAGTTTTATGGCGGTTGGCAAACATATGTATGTGCATTACCGGCGGTAATGCACATATGCGCTGTAATAATGTGCTGTAATTGCATTGGAGGTAAAAAAAAAAAAAAGAGACGTTAATGCTATCACACGAATAACAACTTCCGCTGCGGAGGTCACGTGACTTCCTGTCAGTTGCGGAGGCGTGAGGTCGTCCTACTGTCTGCAGCCAGACCCTCCTCCAGACATGTGACCACAGACACCGGTGTTACAGTGGAAGCTGTGGTCAGAGACATGTTTGAACGGAAAGGGAAACCAGTGAGTGGGAACTTTTGGTTAATGCTGGGCGAGCATTGAGTTGAGTTTGCAGTAGGGGGGCGTGGCCAAAGGCTAATGTTAATGCAGTTGGAGGGGCGTGGCCAAAGGCTAATGTTATTGCAGTTGGAGGGGCGTGGCCAAAGGCTAATGTTATTGCAGTAGAGGGGCGTGGCCAAAGGCTAATGTTATTGCAGTAGGGGGGCGTGGCCAAAGGCTAATGTTATTGCAGTAGAGGGGCGTGGCCAAAGGCTAATGTTATTGCAGTAGAGGGGCGTGGCCAAAGGCTAATGTTAATGCAGTAGGGGGGCGTGGCCAAAGGCTAATGTTAATGCAGTTGGAGGGGCGTGGCCAAAGGCTAATGTTATTGCAGTTGGAGGGGCGTGGCCAAAGGCTAATGTTATTGCAGTAGAGGGGCGTGGCCAAAGGCTAATGTTATTGCAGTAGGGGGGCGTGGCCAAAGGCTAATGTTATTGCAGTAGAGGGGCGTGGCCAAAGGCTAATGTTATTGCAGTAGAGGGGCGTGGCCAAAGGCTAATGTTAATGCAGTAGGGGGGCGTGGCCAAAGGCTAATGTTATTGCAGTTGGAGGGGCGTGGCCAAAGGCTAATGTTATTGCAGTAGAGGGGCGTGGCCAAAGGCTAATGTTATTGCAGTAGGGGGGCGTGGCCAAAGGCTAATGTTATTGCAGTAGAGGGGCGTGGCCAAAGGCTAATGTTATTGCAGTAGAGGGGCGTGGCCAAAGGCTAATGTTAATGCAGTAGGGGGGCGTGGCCAAAGGCTAATGTTATTGCAGTAGAGGGGCGTGGCCAAAGGCTAATGTTATTGCAGTAGGGGGGCGTGGCCAAAGGCTAATGTTATTGCAGTAGAGGGGCGTGGCCAAAGGCTAATGTTAATGCAGTAGGGGGGCGTGGCCAAAGGCTAATGTTATTGCAGTAGAGGGGCGTGGCCAAAGGCTAATGTTATTGCAGTAGGGGGGCGTGGCCAAAGGCTAATGTTATTGCAGTAGGGGGGCGTGGCCAAAGGCTAATGTTAATGCAGTAGGGGGGCGTGGCCAAAGGCTAATGTTATTGCAGTTGGAGGGGCGTGGCCAAAGGCTAATGTTATTGCAGTAGGGGGGCGTGGCCAAAGGCTAATGTTATTGCAGTAGAGGGGCGTGGCCAAAGGCTAATGTTAATGCAGTAGGGGGGCGTGGGCCAAAGGCTAATGTTATTGCAGTTGGAGGGGCGTGGCCAAAGGCTAATGTTATTGCAGTAGGGGTGCGTGGCCAAAGGCTAATGTTAATGCAGTAGAGGGGCGTGGCCAAAGGCTAATGTTATTGCAGTAGAGGGGCGTGGCCAAAGGCTAATGTTATTGCAGTTGGAGGGGCGTGGCCAAAGGCTAATGTTATTGCAGTTGGAGGGGCGTGGCCAAAGGCTAATGTTAATGCAGTAGAGGGGCGTGGCCAAAGGCCTAATGTTATTGCAGTAGGGGGGCGTGGCCAAGGCTAATGTTATTGCAGTTGGAGGGGCGTGGCCAAAGGCTAATGTTAATGCAGTAGGGGTGCGTGGCCAAAGGCTAATGTTATTGCAGTAGAGGGGGCGTGGCCAAAGGCTAATGTTAATGCAGTAGGGGGCGTGGCAAAGGCTAATGTTATTGCAGTTGGAGGGGCGTGGCCAAAGGCTAATGTTATTGCAGTAGGGGGGCGTGGCCAAAGGCTAATGTTATTGCAGTTGGGAGGGGCGTGGCCAAAGGCTAATGTTATTGCAGTAGGGGGGCGTGGCCAAAGGCTAATGTTATTGCAGTTGGAGGGGCGTGGCCAAAGGCTAATGTTATTGCAGTTGGAGGGGCGTGGCCAAAGGCTAATGTTATTGCAGTAGGGGGGGCGTGGCCAAAGGCTAATGTTATTGCAGTTGGAGGGGCGTGGCCAAAGGCTAATGTTATTGCAGTAGGGGGGCGTGGCCAAAGGCTAATGTTATTGCAGTAGGGGGGCGTGGCCAAAGGCTAATGTTATTGCAGTAGAGGGGCGTGGCCAAAGGCTAATGTTATTGCAGTTGGGAGGGGCGTGGCCAAAGGCTAATGTTATTGCAGTAGGGGGGCGTGGCCAAAGGCTAATGTTATTGCAGTTGGAGGGGCGTGGCCAAAGGCTAATGTTATTGCAGTAGGGGGGCGTGGCCAAGGCTAATGTTATTGCAGTAGGGGGGCGTGGCCAAAGGCTAATGTTATTGCAGTAGAGGGCGTGGCCAAAGGCTAATGTTATTGCAGTAGGGGGGCGTGGCCAAAGGCTAATGTTATTGCAGTAGGGGGGGCGTGGCCAAAGGCTAATGTTAATGCAGTAGGGGGGCGTGGCCAAGGCTAATGTTATTGCAGTTGGAGGGGCGTGGCCAAGGCTAATGTTATTGCAGTAGGGGGGCGTGGCCAAAGGCTAATGTTATTGCAGTAGAGGGGCGTGGCCAAAGGCTAATGTTAATGCAGTAGGGGGGCGTGGCCAAAGGCTAATGTTATTGCAGTTGGAGGGGCGTGGCCAAAGGCTAATGTTATTGCAGTAGGGGTGCGTGGCCAAAGGCTAATGTTAATGCAGTAGAGGGGCGTGGCCAAAGGCTAATGTTATTGCAGTAGAGGGGCGTGGCCAAAGGCTAATGTTATTTGCAGTTGGGAGGGGCGTGGCCAAAGGCTAATGTTATTGCAGTTGGAGGGGCGTGGCCAAAGGCTAATGTTAATGCAGTAGAGGGGCGTGGCCAAAGGCTAATGTTAATGCAGTAGGGGGGCGTGGCCAAAGGCTAATGTTATTGCAGTTGGAGGGGCGTGGCCAAAGGCTAATGTTATTGCAGTAGGGGGGCGTGGCCAAAGGCTAATGTTATTGCAGTAGAGGGGCGTGGCCAAAGGCTAATGTTATTGCAGTAGAGGGGCGTGGCCAAAGGCTAATGTTATTGCAGTTGGAGGGGCGTGGCCAAAGGCTAATGTTATTGCAGTAGGGGGGCGTGGCCAAAGGCTAATGTTAATGCAGTAGGGGGGCGTGGCCAAAGGCTAATGTTATTGCAGTAGAGGGGCGTGGCCAAAGGCTAATGTATTGCAGTTGGAGGGGCGTGGCCAAAGGCTAATGTTATTGCAGTAGAGGGGCGTGGCCAAAGGCTAATGTTATTGCAGTAGGGGGGCGTGGCCAAAGGCTAATGTTATTGCAGTTGGAGGGGCGTGGCCAAAGGCTAATGTTAATGCAGTAGGGGTGCGTGGCCAAAGGCTAATGTTATTGCAGTAGAGGGGCGTGGCCAAAGGCTAATGTTAATGCAGTAGGGGGCGTGGCCAAAGGCTAATGTTATTGCAGTTGGAGGGGCGTGGCCAAAGGCTAATGTTATTGCAGTAGGGGGGCGTGGCCAAAGGCTAATGTTATTGCAGTTGGAGGGGGCGTGGCCAAAGGCTAATGTTATTGCAGTAGGGGGGCGTGGCCAAAGGCTAATGTTATTGCAGTTGGAGGGGCGTGGCCAAAGGGCTAATGTTATTGCAGTTGGAGAGGGGCGTGGGCCAAAGGCTAATGTTATTGCAGTAGGGGGGCGTGGCCAAAGGCTAATGTTATTGCAGTTGGAGGGGCGTGGCCAAAGGCTAATGTTATTGCAGTAGGGGGGCGTGGCCAAAGGCTAATGTTATTGCAGTAGGGGGGCGTGGCCAAAGGCTAATGTTATTGCAGTAGAGGGGCGTGGCCAAAGGCTAATGTTATTGCAGTTGGAGGGGCGTGGCCAAAGGCTAATGTTATTGCAGTAGGGGGGCGTGGCCAAAGGCTAATGTTATTGCAGTTGGAGGGGCGTGGCCAAAGGCTAATGTTATTGCAGTAGGGGGGCGTGGCCAAAGGCTAAATGTTATTGCAGTAGGGGGGCGTGGCCAAAGGCTAATGTTATTGCAGTAGGGGGGCGTGGCCAAAGGCTAATGTTATTGCAGTTGGAGGGGCGTGGCCAAAGGCTAATGTTATTGCAGTTGGAGGGGCGTGGCCAAAGGCTAATGTTAATGCAGTAGGGGGGCGTGGCCAAAGGCTAATGTTATTGCAGTTGGAGGGGCGTGGCCAAAGGCTAATGTTATTGCAGTAGGGGGGCGTGGCCAAAGGCTAATGTTATTGCAGTAGGGGGGCGTGGCCAAAGGCTAATGTTAATGCAGTAGGGGGGCGTGGCCAAAGGCTAATGTTATTGCAGTTGGAGGGGCGTGGCCAAAGGCTAATGTTAATGCAGTAGGGGGGGCGTGGCCAAAGGCTAATGTTATTGCAGTAGAGGGGCGTGGCCAAAGGCTAATGTTATTGCAGTAGGGGGGCGTGGCCAAAGGCTAATGTTATTGCAGTAGGGGGGGCGTGGCCAAAGGCTAATGTTAATGCAGTAGGGGGGCGTGGCCAAAGGCTAATGTTATTGCAGTTGGAGGGGCGTGGCCAAAGGCTAATGTTATTGCAGTAGGGGGGCGTGGCCAAAGGCTAATGTTATTGCAGTAGAGGGGCGTGGCCAAAGGCTAATGTTAATGCAGTAGGGGGGGGCGTGGCCAAAGGCTAATGTTATTGCAGTTGGAGGGGCGTGGCCAAAGGCTAATGTTATTGCAGTAGGGGTGCGTGGCCAAAGGCTAATGTTAATGCAGTAGAGGGGCGTGGCCAAGGCTAATGTTATTGCAGTAGAGGGGGCGTGGCCAAAGGCTAATGTTATTGCAGTTGGAGGGGCGTGGCCAAAGGCTAATGTTATTGCAGTTGGAGGGGCGTGGCCAAAGGCTAATGTTAATGCAGTAGAGGGGCGTGGCCAAAGGCTAATGTTAATGCAGTAGGGGGGCGTGGCCAAAGGCTAATGTTATTGCAGTTGGAGGGGCGTGGCCAAAGGCTAATGTTATTGCAGTAGGGGGGCGTGGCCAAAGGCTAATGTTATTGCAGTAGAGGGGCGTGGCCAAAGGCTAATGTTATTGCAGTAGAGGGGCGTGGCCAAAGGCTAATGTTATTGCAGTAGGGGGGCGTGGCCAAAGGCTAATGTTATTGCAGTTGGAGGGGCGTGGCCAAAGGCTAATGTTATTGCAGTAGAGGGGCGTGGCCAAAGGCTAATGTTAATGCAGTAGGGGGGCGTGGCCAAAGGCTAATGTTATTGCAGTAGAGGGGCGTGGCCAAAGGCTAATGTTAATGCAGTAGGGGGGGCGTGGCCAAAGGCTAATGTTATTGCAGTAGAGGGGCGTGGCCAAAGGCTAATGTTATTGCAGTAGGGGGGCGTGGCCAAAGGCTAATGTTATTGCAGTAGGGGGGCGTGGCCAAAGGCTAATGTTAATGCAGTAGGGGGGCGTGGCCAAAGGCTAATGTTATTGCAGTTGGAGGGGCGTGGCCAAAGGCTAATGTTATTGCAGTAGGGGGGCGTGGCCAAAGGCTAATGTTATTGCAGTAGAGGGGCGTGGCCAAAGGCTAATGTTAATGCAGTAGGGGGGCGTGGCAAAGGCTAATGTTATTGCAGTAGAGGGCGTGGCCAAAGGCTAATGTTATTGCAGTTGGAGGGGCGTGGCCAAAGGCTATTGTTATTGCAGTTGGAGGGTCGTGGCCAAAGGCTAATGTTAATGCAGTAGAGGGGCCGTGGCCAAAGGCTAATGTTAATGCAGTAGGGGGGCGTGGCCAAAGGCTAATGTTATTGCAGTTGGAGGGGCGTGGCCAAAGGCTAATGTTATTGCAGTAGGGGGGCGTGGCCAAAGGCTAATGTTATTGCAGTAGAGGGCGTGGCCAAAGGCTAATGTTATTGCAGTAGAGGGGCGTGGCAAAGGCTAATGTTATTGCAGTTGGAGGGGCGTGGCCAAAGGCTAATGTTATTGCAGTAGGGGGGCGTGGCCAAAGGCTAATGTTAATGCAGTAGGGGGGCGTGGCCAAAGGCTAATGTTATTGCAGTAGAGGGGCGTGGCCAAAGGCTAATGTTATTGCAGTTGGAGGGGCGTGGCCAAAGGCCTAATGTTATTGCAGTAGAGGGGCGTGGCCAAAGGCTAATGTTATTGCAGGTAGAGGGGGGCGTGGCCAAAGGCTAATGTTATTGCAGTTGGAGGGGCGTGGCCAAAGGCTAATGTTAATGCCAGTAGGGCTGTGCCCGCTTGGCCAAAGGCTAATGTTATTGCAGTAGAGGGGCGTGGCCAAAGGCTAATGTTATTGCAGTAGGGGGGCGTGGCCAAAGGCTAATGTTATTGCAGTTGGAGGGGCGTGGCCAAAGGCTAATGTTATTGCAGTAGGGGGGCGTGGCCAAAGGCTAATGTTATTGCAGTTGGAGGGGCGTGGCCAAAGGCTAATGTTATTGCAGTAGGAGGGGCGTGGCCAAAGGCTAATGTTATTGCAGTTGGAGGGGCGTGGCCAAAGGCTAATGTTATTGCAGTTGGAGGGGCGTGGCCAAAGGCTAATGTTATTGCAGTAGGGGGGCGTGGCCAAAGGCTAATGTTATTGCAGTTGGAGGGGCGTGGCCAAAAAGGGGCCTAATGTTATTGCAGTAGGGGGGCGTGGCCAAAGGCTAATGTTATTGCAGTAGGGGGGCGTGGCCAAAGGCTAATGTTATTGCAGTAGAGGGGCGTGGCCAAAGGCTAATGTTATTGCAGTTGGAGGGGCGTGGCCAAAGGCTAATGTTATTGCAGTAGGGGGGCGTGGCCAAAGGCTAATGTTATTGCAGTTGGAGGGGCGTGGCCAAAGGCTAATGTTATTGCAGTAGGGGGGCGTGGCCAAAGGCTAATGTTATTGCAGTAGGGGGGCGTGGCCAAAGGCTAATGTTATTGCAGTAGGGGGGCGTGGCCAAAGGCTAATGTTATTGCAGTTGGAGGGGCGTGGCCAAAGGCTAATGTTAATGCAGTAGGGGGGCGTGGCCAAAGGCTAATGTTATTGCAGTTGGAGGGGCGTGGCCAAAGGCTAATGTTATTGCAGTAGGGGGGCGTGGCCAAAGGCTAATGTTATTGCAGTAGGGGGGCGTGGCCAAGGCTAATGTTAATGCAGTAGGGGGGCGTGGCCAAAGGCTAATGTTATTGCAGTTGGAGGGGCGTGGCCAAAGGCTAATGTTAATGCAGTAGGGGGGCGTGGCCAAAGGCTAATGTTATTGCAGTAGAGGGGCGTGGCCAAAGGCTAATGTTATTGCAGTAGGGGGGCGTGGCCAAAGGCTAATGTTATTGCAGTAGGGGGCGTGGCCAAAGGCTAATGTTAATGCAGTAGGGGGGCGTGGCCAAAGGCTAATGTTATTGCAGTTGGAGGGGCGTGGCCAAAGGCTAATGTTATTGCAGTAGGGGGGCGTGGCCAAAGGCTAATGTTATTGCAGTAGAGGGGCGTGGCCAAAGGCTAATGTTAATGCAGTAGGGGGGCGTGGCCAAAGGCTAATGTTATTGCAGTAGGAGGGGCGTGGCCAAAGGCTAATGTTATTGCAGTAGGGGTGCGTGGCCAAAGGCTAAGGTTATGCAGTAGAGGGGCGTGGCCAAAGGCTAATGTTATTGCAGTAGAGGGGCGTGGCCAAAGGCTAATGTTATTGCAGTTGGAGGGGCGTGGCCAAAGGCTAATGTTATTGCAGTTGGAGGGGCGTGGCCAAAGGCTAATGTTAATGCAGTAGAGGGGCGTGGCCAAAGGCTAATGTTAATGCAGTAGGGGGGGCGTGGCCAAAGGCTAATGTTATTGCAGTTGGAGGGGCGTGGGCCAAAGGCTAATGTTATTGCAGTAGGGGGGCGTGGCCAAAGGCTAATGTTATTGCAGTAGGAGGGGCGTGGCCAAAGGCTAATGTTATTGCAGTAGGGGGGCGTGGCCAAAGGCTAATGTTATTGCAGTAGGGGGGCGTGGCCAAAGGCTAATGTTATTGCAGTAGAGGGGCGTGGCCAAAGGCTAATGTTATTGCAGTTGGAGGGGCGTGGCCAAAGGCTAATGTTATTGCAGTTGGAGGGGGCGTGGCCAAAGGCTAATGTTATTGCAGTAGGAGGGGCGTGGCCAAAGGCTAATGTTATTGCAGTAGGGGGGCGTGGCCAAAGGCTAATGTTATTGCAGTTGGAGGGGCGTGGCCAAAGGCTAATGTTATTGCAGTAGGGGGGCGTGGCCAAAGGCTAATGTTATTGCAGTTGGAGGGGCGTGGCCAAAGGCTAATGTTATTGCAGTAGGGGGGCGTGGCCAAAGGCTAATGTTATTGCAGTAGGAGGGGCGTGGCCAAAGGCTAATGTTAATGCAGTAGGGGGGGCGTGGCCAAAGGCTAATGTTATTGCAGTAGAGGGGGCGTGGCCAAAGGGCTAATGTTATTGCAGTTGCGAGGGGCGTGGCCAAAGGCTAATGTTAATGCAGTAGGGGGGGCGTTGGCCAAAGGCTAATGTTATTGCAGTAGAGGGGGCGTGGCCAAAGGCTAATGTTATTGCAGTAGGAGGGGCGTGGCCAAAGGCTAATGTTATTGCAGTTGGAGGGGCGTGGCCAAAGGCTAATGTTAATGCAGTAGGGGGGGCGTGGCCAAAGGCTAATGTTATTGCAGTTGGAGGGGCGTGGCCAAAGGCTAATGTTATTGCAGTAGGGGGGCGTGGCCAAAGGCTAATGTTATTGCAGTAGAGGGGCATGGCCAAAGGCTAATGTTATTGCAGTAGAGGGGCGTGGCCAAAGGCTAATGTTATTGCAGTAGGGGGGCGTGGCCAAAGGCTAATGTTATTGCAGTTGGAGGGGCGTGGCCAAAGGCTAATGTTATTGCAGTAGAGGGGCGTGGCCAAAGGCTAATGTTATTGCAGTTGGAGGGCGTGGCCAAAGGCTAATGTTATTGCAGTAGAGGGGCGTGGCCAAAGGCTAATGTTATTGCAGTAGAGGGGCGTGCCAAAGGCTAATGTTATTGCAGTAGAGGGGCGTGGCCAAAGGCTAATGTTATTGCAGTTGGAGGGGCGTGGCCAAAGGCTAATGTTAATGCAGTAGGGGGGCGTGGCCAAAGGCTAATGTTAATGCAGTAGGGGGGCGTGGCCAAAGGCTAATGTTATTGCAGTAGAGGGGCGTGGCCAAAGGCTAATGTTAATGCAGTAGGGGGGCGTGGCCAAAGGCTAATGTTAATGCAGTAGGGGGGCGTGGCCAAAGGCTAATGTTATTGCAGTAGGGGGGCGTGGCCAAAGGCTAATGTTAATGCAGTAGGGGGGCGTGGCCAAAGGCTAATGTTATTGCAGTAGGGGGGCGTGGCCAAAGGCTAATGTTATTGCAGTAGAGGGGCGTGGCCAAAGGCTAATGTTAATGCAGTAGGGGGGCGTGGCCAAAGGCTAATGTTAATGCAGTAGGGGGCGTGGCCAAAGGCTAATGTTATTGCAGTAGAGGGGCGTGGCCAAAGGCTAATGTTAATGCAGTAGAGGGGCGTGGCCAAAGGCTAATGTTATTGCAGTAAGAGGGGCGTGGCCAAAGGCTAATGTTAATGCAGTAGGGGGGCGTGGCCAAAGGCTAATGTTAATGCAGTAGGGGGGCGTGGCCAAAGGCTAATGTTAATGCAGTAGAGGGGCGTGGCCAAAGGCTAATGTTATTGCAGTAGAGGGGCATGGCCAAAGGCTAATGTTATTGCAGTAGAGGGGCGTGGCCAAAGGCTAATGTTAATGCAGTAGGGGGGCGTGGCCAAAGGCTAATGTTAATGCAGTAGGAGGGGCGTGGCCAAAGGCTAATGTTATTGCAGTAGGGGGGCGTGGCCAAAGGCTAATGTTAATGCAGTAGGGGGCGTGGCCAAAGGCTAATGTTAATGCAGTAGGGGGGCGTGGCCAAAGGCTAATGTTAATGCAGTAGGGGGGCGTGGCCAAAGGCTAATGTTATTGCAGTTGGAGGGGCGTGGCCAAAGGCTAATGTTAATGCAGTAGGGGGGCGTGGCCAAAGGCTAATGTTATTGCAGTAGGGGGGCGTGGCCAAAGGCTAATGTTATTGCAGTAGAGGGGCGTGGCCAAAGGCTAATGTTAATGCAGTAGGGGGGCGTGGCCAAAGGCTAATGTTATTGCAGTTGGAGGGGCGTGGCCAAAGGCTAATGTTATTGCAGTAGGAGGGGCGTGGCCAAAGGCTAATGTTATTGCAGTAGGAGGGGCGTGGCCAAAGGCTAATGTTATTGCAGTAGAGGGGCGTGGCCAAAGGCTAATGTTATTGCAGTAGAGGGGCGTGGCCAAAGGCTAATGTTATTGCAGTAGGGGGGCGTGGCCAAAGGCTAATGTTATTGCAGTAGAGGGGGCGTGGCCAAAGGCTAATGTTATTGCAGTTGGAGGGGCGTGGCCAAAGGCTAATGTTATTGCAGTAGGGGGGCGTGGCCAAAGGCTAATGTTATTGCAGTTGGAGGGGCGTGGCCAAAGGCTAATGTTATTGCAGTTGGAGGGGCGTGGCCAAAGGCTAATGTTAATGCAGTAGAGGGGCGTGGCCAAAGGCTAATGTTATTGCAGTAGAGGGGCGTGGCCAAAGGCTAATGTTATTGCAGTTGGAGGGGCGTGGCCAAAGGCTAATGTTATTGCAGTTGGAGGGCGTGGCCAAAGGCTAATGTTAATGCAGTAGAGGGGCGTGGCCAAAGGCTAATGTTATTGCAGTAGAGGGGCGTGGCCAAAGGCTAATGTTAATGCAGTAGAGGGGCGTGGCCAAAGGCTAATGTTAATGCAGTAGAGGGGCGTGGCCAAAGGCTAATGTTATTGCAGTAGAGGGGCGTGGCCAAAGGCTAATGTTATTGCAGTAGGAGGGGCGTGGCCAAAGGCTAATGTTATTGCAGTAGGAGGGGCGTGGCCAAGGCTAATGTTATTGCAGTAGAGGGGCGTGGCCAAAGGCTAATGTTATTGCAGTAGGGGGGCGTGGCCAAAGGCTAATGTTATTGCAGTTGGAGGGGGCGTGGCCAAAGGCTAATGTTATTGCAGTAGGGGGCGTGGCCAAAGGCTAATGTTATTGCAGTTGGAGGGGCGTGGCCAAAGGCTAATGTTATTGCAGTAGGGGGGCGTGGCCAAAGGCTAATGTTATTGCAGTAGGGGGGCGTGGCCAAAGGCTAATGTTATTGCAGTAGGGGGGCGTGGCCAAAGGCTAATGTTATTGCAGTAGGGGGGCGTGGCCAAAGGCTAATGTTATTGCAGTAGGAGGGGCGTGGCCAAAGGCTAATGTTATTGCAGTTGGAGGGGCGTGGCCAAAGGCTAATGTTATTGCAGTAGGGGGGCGTGGCCAAAGGCTAATGTTATTGCAGTTGGAGGGGCGTGGCCAAAGGCTAATGTTAATGCAGTAGGGGGGCGTGGCCAAAGGCTAATGTTATTGCAGTAGGGGTGCGTGGCCAAAGGCTAATGTTATTGCAGTAGAGGGGCGTGGCCAAAGGCTAATGTTATTGCAGTAGAGGGGCGTGGCCAAAGGCTAATGTTATTGCAGTTGGAGGGGCGTGGCCAAAGGCTAATGTTAATGCCAGTTGGAGGGGCGTGGCCAAAGGCTAATGTTAATGCAGTAGGAGGGGCGTGGCCAAAGGCTAATGTTATGCAGTAGGGGGGCGTGGCCAAAGGCTAATGTTATTGCAGTTGGAGGGGCGTGGCCAAAGGCTAATGTTATTGCAGTAGGGGGGCGTGGCCAAAGGCTAATGTTATTGCAGTAGAGGGGCGTGGCCAAAGGCTAATGTTATTGCAGTAGAGGGGGCGTGGCCAAAGGCTAATGTTATTGCAGTTGGAGGGGCGTGGCCAAAGGCTAATGTTATTGCAGTAGGGGGGGCGTGGCCAAAGGCTAATGTTAATGCAGTAGGGGGGCGTGGCCAAAGGCTAATGTTATTGCAGTAGAGGGGCGTGGCCAAAGGCTAATGTTATTGCAGTTGGAGGGGCGTGGCCAAAGGCTAATGTTATTGCAGTAGAGGGGCGTGGCCAAAGGCTAATGTTATTGCAGTAGGGGGGCGTGGCCAAAGGCTAATGTTATTGCAGTTGGAGGGGCGTGGCCAAAGGCTAATGTTAATGCAGTAGGGGTGCGTGGCCAAAGGCTAATGTTATTGCAGTAGAGGGGCGTGGCCAAAGGCTAATGTTAATGCAGTAGGGGGGCGTGGCCAAAGGCTAATGTTATTGCAGTTGGAGGGGCGTGGCCAAAGGCTAATGTTATTGCAGTAGGGGGGCGTGGCCAAAGGCTAATGTTATTGCAGTTGGAGGGGCGTGGCCAAAGGCTAATGTTATTGCAGTAGGGGGGCGTGGCCAAAGGCTAATGTTATTGCAGTTGGAGGGGGCGTGGCCAAAGGCTAATGTTATTGCAGTTGGAGGGGCGTGGCCAAAGGCTAATGTTATTGCAGTAGGGGGGCGTGGCCAAAGGCTAATGTTATTGCAGTTGGAGGGGCGTGGCCAAAGGCTAATGTTATTGCAGTAGGGGGGCGTGGCCAAAGGCTAATGTTATTGCAGTAGGGGGGCGTGGCCAAAGGCTA